>NW_020451180.1:100372-177872 GCF_003343035.1 Apteryx rowi
GCCCCCCGCCCCCGCCGGGCCTCTCGCTGCGGAAATGCCGGAGGAGGCCGAAACCCGCCAAACAGAAATAGGGAAGAAGGGGGAAAAAAACCCAACAAATCTGAAACGGAGGCTTTCATGCCTGGACAGGGCTTGCAGCTGTAGCGCTTGGCAGCAGCGCAGGGACACTTTTAATAGTGCAGCTGCTGCCTCAAAGTTGTCCGCTGCGGTTGCTGTTCGCCTTCAACCAGTTGCACCTCACAAGCTGGGCTAAGCAAGCACGTGAGCCCGCAGAGGCCTCCGCGCCTCCCGGCCTGTCCTTCCCAGCTTAAAAGTTCAGTTCCAGCACAGTGTAATGCTCGCATATTCTTTAACCAATAACATACATACATGTATATAGAAAGGATTTTAAAGCACCCACACAAAAATATTCAAAAGAACACGAAGGGGAGAACAAAGATTTTACAAAAGTAAAACCCTAGAGAGCAAACCACTTCCTCCAATAGCATCTGCCAGTCTTATTTGTGCTTGTCTATATAAGAAATACCTTTTTATCTCATTACCTGGATTGATTGATCATCAGCCTTAAACTCTGCTCCTGCCCACACCATGCAGTATTTCAGTTGCTCATGTGTGCACTTGCATCCATAAACTGTGTCTTACCTAGCTCACACTATCACAGCATTTCTCTAACAGTGTGTTCACATTTAAACTGTAATTTCTGTAAATTTACAAACACAGTGTTTATTACGGTATGTCTCATCACAGTGTACAATCATATCTGAGAAACCGAAACTAAGTAGAAAAAATAATGATGTTATAAACAATCTGTGTCCTAACATAAGAGAAGGTAACTGATGGATATTGATTTTGATAGCATAAATGCTAAGGAATGTGCTCAGGTATTAGAAGTTCCCTTCTTAAAAGTTAGCATTTCCCTGCAATGCCTGCAAACCATCTAGTACAGAGGTAAATTCCTAAGTAGGAACCATTTCTGTGTGAGACTCCATACATTTTAGAGCCTCATCTTATTCAGAACTCATCAATAATTTTGCACCATTGTATAGCAATGATAGCATCTCTTATCAGTTGCATCACACTGCTTTTTTAAGTGCATATATTTTCCTCTGAAAAATACAATCATTTTAAAAGGATTTCAATAATCTAAGATGCTTTTTGGTACAGCATAATCTTTATTTAAACTTTTTTGTGATAAAATGGAAAAAAAAAAGCTCTGCGTGGAAGAGCTAAGTATAAAAATTCCATTTCTGGTACACAAAATTATGTATTCTATTGCATAATAATATAGCAATATTGGTATCTACACTTTTCATCTAAGAAAGAATTGCATAAAGTTCTGGTAGTTCCAGTATACTCCTTTCTTCTCTCTTCTGGGGACAGAGCGACTGAGACGTAAGGTATAATGACTTACCTAAAACTCCCAAGTGACTCAGTGGCAGAAGAGAGGTTATGACTCATACTCCTCAGCTACAAGCTTGTGTTTTTCCCTCTGAAACTGGAAACATAGCACAGAACAGTGGGAGGAGCAAAAATTTAGCCAACCACACCCTGTCTTCAAAAAGTTTCATTGGATAATAAATTCCTATGCAGAGCAGATAAGTTTCAGCTTTTTTTTTTTTTTTTTTTTTGAGCCTTATCTTTGAAAGACACATAGTAAACTTCATGGTATTCAGTTTATCTTCTTCGGAAAGATGATGGGATGAGCTCACCCAGCCAAGGATCAAATGTATAGCTGCAGGGAGCCTACATAGTTTTTAAAACAGTTTTTAAATAGTTTTTAAAACAACTAAATAAAAGGAAGAAAATCTTCAGCTGATGCAGTGTGATAACCCTAAGCAAAATCAATCAAAATAAGTTAAGAGAATTCAATATACAAAAAAGTGCAATTCACTGAAATGACATATTAAATATATTGTGCAACAAGTAATACACTAAATACCAAGAATTGCAATTATTGTAAATTGGTGGGTCCAGATGTGGTCACTGTTGATGAGATACCACAGATAAGCAAAATTCATCAAAATAAGGCAACAATACAGCACTTTCCTGATAGTACAGAATAGTCCTAACAAATACACAGCTGATCTAAAGTAAGCTAATTGTTTTATTATTTTCCTTAAAAAGAATTATCCTTCTAAAATACTATCATTGAAATTTTCAGGAAGTGGGAAGTTAAGACTTTAACATCAGCAGCCCTTCAAGTAGGCTTCAAATATGAAGTATGATGAATCTTGCTCCAGCAACCTAGTTATGGGCTGTTGCACATATGTATTCTGATATATTCTTTCATTACCAGATGATAAAATTCAGGTATGCTCTCCTAGACCATAATGGCAGATTATGGAATGGTTATGAAGGGAAGCTCAGAACACTTGTAAAAGACAGTAAGTATAGGTTGCAGGCAGCTAAAAGATTTCCAGAAGCCTCCTCCAAGTTTCTTTTTCTATTAAAAAATTTTGTAAAACAGATTCCTGCTAAAAGGGCACAAACTGCAGAATTATTTCTTGATGGTTGTAGGTCTGATGACCAAATGGGTCATCACCATTTTCTAATCTGAGCTCTTACACAAGCCCTAATATAAATATTACCTCCAGCCAAGAGACTTGTCACTGAACTAGAGAAAGTATTTTGGAAAGACACAAGTTGTTGATTTAAAGTAAATCCACAACATCCCCAAATAAACTTCTCCAATGGTTATTTATTTACATTATTAAAAACTTGAGCTGTATTCCTGTTTTGAATTTTCCAAGTCAGACTTTTAGTCTTTGAATTTTTTTGGATATCAGATGGCTTCTTGTGAAGGAAGTTTTCAATAGCAATATTGCTCTTCTCAACAATGCTGTAGAAAATTTATGCTCATCTTGTGCACGAATGTATATTTCAATAAAAATATTGCTGCTTACACAGTGAAGTGATCAAAAACTATAATTTATTGATCAGTGCAGGTGTGGCAACCCAGATATTCTCCCAGTCTTTATACTTACCTTTCCCTCCTCAAGGCTACTCTTAAACTGAGGCTGACTTCCTTCTGTCAGCAGGAACAGTGGAAACTGGAAACATTTTACACCCTTCTCAACACCTTACATAGCTTACATATTTCTGAGAGAAGGACAAAAAAAAGTAGTAAAACTTTCTGTGATTGACTGCTTGTGCTTTAGTATCTGTGAGTTCAAGTCATCCTTCTGGTATGTCTAAGAACACGATTTTCAATTTTGTAACATGTATTTTTAACATATGTTTATAACTCTAAACTTCATAGCTCTTTTCAGGAATAGGATCAGGGCAGGATCTCTGCCCTAAATTTTAATAAGGTAGCAACACTGAAATGGAAAAACTCTTATGGATAAAAAGGATAAACAAGAGAATGGAGGTTAAAAACAAATTATGTTGTATTATCAAATAATGGTATACAAGTGAAGCTTGCAAGTTGGTTTTTAATTTAGACTGAAAGAAGGACTACATGCAATATGAGAAGTTCAGCAGTGAAAAACACAGTGGGGGAATCTGCAGGACAGTGGCATGCCTGGATTGGAATATTTTTGGTTCTTGATTTTCATGGCCTAGTTGGCCTTTTCCTAAACATCCCATTTAAAAGCCATGTAAACTGTCATATGCCAGAGCAGAGCTGGATGCATCTGTGATGTAGATTAGGATTTTTACTCTATAAAACACAACAATTGAAGTGTTGTGGGATTGACAGTGCCTTAGACACCAGCTGGAGCTAACAGGGCAACCAATCCCTCTTAGTCCCAGGAAATCCACCTCCAAAGAGCATAAAAATTGAGACGAATAAACAGTAGGATGACTAAAATGAAATTAAAGACACACAAATTTAACTCCTTCCATAACCAGAAACTAGTGTTCTCCTGCTATATCACAGGTAACTCTGTACATTGCCCAAGGAGCCAGAAGAAGCCTTTATACTGTAAATGATTCTTGTCCAGGTTTTATGTTCTTCTGCCACAGGATGTATTCAGCAGTGGGGAGAAAGGGAATAGAAGGCTTACTGGCTTCTTTGTGCTGGCTCAGACTAGGAGTAGAGAATTAAATTCCATGTAAGTAGGAATTTAAAATAGGAAAAGGTATTTTTCTCCACTTCTTTTTTTGTTTATAATAAGCTATTTTGTTTCAGTGAAATATTTCCAAGATCTTTTGTTTTCTAACACTGTCAGCAAAATTTTCATTAAAATCAGTAAATTATAATGTAAAGCAAAATAAAATATTCTGAGATGAATTATCTCTGATGTAACTCCAATGAAGTCAAAGGAGCTGCATGAAAGAAGAATTCAACTCAACAAGCTTTATCCTACTTAGGGCAAAACACATCACATGTCATGGTTTATGGTAGTTTCAGCTATTCCGTAGCAAGCTCAAGCAAGTAGTTCACTCAAGCAGGTAATAGATCTCACATGAAAAAGTAACAGATCATATATTGAGGCATGCAAACTGACATTTCATCACAACAAAATGTCAACTGGTAATTCATTATTTTCCTACAAATAAGTCAGGAAGAATTATTCAATATTCAAGTACAACTAAGTTTCTGGATTGCAACAGTTAGTTTATTTGCCTATATTCTTTTCGGTAATTCAGATTTTTACATTGCAATGTAACTTTAATAAAAAACTTATTTAAGACTTCAGAAAATACTTGAAGTCAACAAAAATGAATGTTTCAAACACTTCAAAGGATATAGCGATTTTTTAATGCATTCAAGATTATTTGGTATTTGTCTTGACACTAAAGATCGTGTCAGCAAAGACAAGCAGATGGGCAACAGCATCTTTCTAATCAATGGGAGAAGGAGGTTTAAGTGAGTATAGATAAAAAAGTGCGGCTAACAACACAATTCTGTAACATGAACTATACAGAGACTTAATAAATTTGGAATAACTTCTTAATTTACCTAATCCATTTATTCATAATAATCCCAGAAGTCGTATAGTAAATAAACGAAAACTAAGACAAATATTTCTGTTGCTTCTCAAGTTAACAGGGATCCTTTTGCTTCTGCAGCTTGGACAGTACCTAGATCTAACATTATTCTACATTAGTATTTTATGCATATTCTCAACAATTGTGAGTATCCATGAAATTTACATTACTATTTCTCAGCAATATCAAACTAACTGCCAATATCAAATGAAATTTGTAAAATACCATATCTGGAATTCCACAAAAATAAAAATATTTCCATGTAAAAAGAAAAACTAGTCAATCCTTCCCAAATATATTAAAATGAAAAGTACTAAAGCAAGTCTATTTTACAGATAGAATAAATAATACAGTGGAACATAATACTGTATGTTATATTGTTGTGTGACATCACGGTATCACAAGCAGGGATCCATAAAAATTTAGTTGATTTTGTGTGTGTTATCTTTACTATGAATTCATAATAGACAGTACAATAGCTCCTTTTGAGCTGTCATAGAGTATACTGTGAATGGGTATTAAAATATTGTGCATTCTGTATTATAGTTTCATAATACAGAATGCTCTTAGTTACATATTGCGTATTATTCCTAATAAATATTCACAGCATATCTTGCAACAGCTTCTTTGGCACCACTAACTTGTATGCTGTGAAAGTGTATTAACAGCAGAGTGCATTTGCATATTATGAGTCCATAATGCTGAATACACAGTAAAATCTTTGATAAAAAGTAATCGCTATACATAAAAACAGAAGTCTTTTACTCATCCTTCTCACTCATACCTTTGCCACCTTGCACAGTCATTTCTCGCCATGTCCATACAACTCATAAAGAAAAAAAATTCTGGTATTGCAACAATTCTATGAACTACAGTTTTCTTACAGTAAAATATTTCACGAGGTCATTTTTTCCTCTGTTCTAGCTGATAATTATGATTAAGATTTTTTTTTTTTAGTTACCTAATTATTTGTTCCTGATTTTTCATTTTGGCACCCATGTAAATGCCTGGGTTAAGGTCTTTGTAAAAATACCTTATCTAAAATTCCACAAAAATAAAAATATTGCCATATAAAAAGAAAATCTAGTCAATCCTTCTTAAAAATACTAAAATGAAAAATACTAAAGCAAACCTATTTTACAAATAGAATAGATAAAGCAGTGGAACAGTAATGCTTAGTTAGATATCACATGTAAAATAGATATTCCAATTGTTCATTGAAACAATTCTTAAAAACAAAGAAAAAGAAAGACAAACATATAAAAATGAACCTCGGTCAGTTGTAAAAGTATTTTTTATACTCTCTTGTTTTTTTGTTATGCTATTTATTTTTTTCCAGCCAGGACGATGCAATTCTTCTGTTATCACAGTCAGCTCTCTTGATTGGACAAAATTATCCTTTTGCATTACAAAACCACATGATTACAAAGCTTCGCTTGGATCAACAAGCAGTTGTTTTTCTATATTGGCAGATGAGCATCTTGGCAACCCAAACGAATAAAGAGGGGAAAAGGCACCATTACTTGTCTAAACCAGGGAATTAAAGAAAAATAGCCTTCTGCCTTGGTTTCTTCCTTAGATAAATAAAAGTAAGGCAAATCTTGGGTCCGAGACCAATATAATTCTGTGCCTATGCTCACTATAGGAAGATTTTCCCCAGGAAGCAAAAGGAATACTAGAGAAGACCTGTTTTTTTCCTCTTTCCCCAGTCTATGGACTAGCTGAAATAACTAGAAAGACACAAGAGGAAATTATCTGCACCATTTCACGTTGTGATCACACTGCCAACTATTAATTTTAAAATACAGTCGGTTGTATTACTTTAATAAGTAGTCATGGAAAGTGTTTTATATTTCTGGTATTACTTCAGAGACATTAGCTCCACAGTATGTCCAAATAGGTATTTGGGCAATTAATAGCAAATATAAACTACCAATCATACAAGAACAAAATATTTATGCACATGTAGATGGATATAATAACACCTCAGCTAAAAAGTTTTAAATGTCAGAAAACACAAATTGGGTTCAAAGAGTTCCCCCATGAGTTGGTACTTTTGGATCACAAGGGATGTAATACTGCCCGTTGAATGATCGCATTAATGTCTGTCACATCGTTATTTATGAAAGTTAGAGAGAGAGAGAGAGAGAAAGAGAAAGTATGTAAAATCACTGGACTTTTAATGTTTTCTCTTTAAAAGAAATGGTTACATTACAGTTTAGTGAGGAAGGTTATTATATTGTACAAATTCCTTCATTTCTCTTTTTCGTTTTTGGTGGTTTATTTCAACTGTTGTAAAGTATTAATGAAAATGCTGTAAAAGTCATAATGTTAAAGTATAATTTTATTTAACATTGTTTTACAGTATAAGAGCTATAAGCAGGCTCATGTAAACTTAAACAAGCAGTTACTTTGAGGTCTGAGCTTTTTTTTTTCTTTTATGGCTATAAATAAAAGTGAGACAGTAGGTATGCAATTATTTTATAATTCTAATGTACTAGCTGCTCTCTCTCAGATCTTCTTTATGGTTTAAATACCAATGGTTTGCATATTACCTTGATCATCAATGATCAACAAAAACAAATTAAAATACTTTGTTTTTTCAGAGTGAGCTTTAGGTCTTCTCCATAAATTATCTGCATTTTGAATTTAATACAATTTATTATAATTATAATTATAATTATAATTATAATAAAAGTAAGGTTCTGTTAAAGATGATCTACAGCCAAGTAAGATTTAAGTAACCACTTCATGGTATCTTTCATTGTAGAATCTCTGGTGTTCCAGTCCTAGATCACTGATGAGTTTCCTAATTTTTATAAATTGTATTATTTTGGTAAAATAGAAAAAAAAAATCAGCTTTTTAAATTTAATAGTGTTAGACCAGTCCTGAGCTTGATCCACTACTCTTTACACCTTTTTACCACCTACCACCTTTTACTATTTGTAAAACCTTCAGGCACATTTTTATTGTGGGCTTGAAGAAGATTTGATGCCTATTTTTTAGGGCAGAAGGTAAAAAAATTAACCTACACACAGGTAATTCAGTCTTTTCAAACTCATCTTCTTAACTTCTGGGCAGGTACCTGCGCTTGCTTGTGTAATGTTAAATGCAGTTAGAATTCAAATAGCAACTCTATGGATTGACCCAGACCTACCTGGACTGAAGGTCTGGTCTCAGGAGCGCTGTTTTTGTAGTCACAGCCTCCTAACTCTACAGCTATGGAAGCAGTTCTTTAAATGGATTACCTGCCCCCCCAAAATTGAAGATTGCTGACAACTCCAAGATGAGCAGTTAGTCTCAGGTAACAAAGCTGAAGATACATTTCAACAGCATGGTCCCAGTATCCAGGTAATCTTTGGTTTAATTTTATAAACATGGAAGATTGTGATGGGTACAAGAACATATTATGCTTTGGTAGTTTTAATCAGTTTACACTGTACATACAATTAAGAAGTAAATCAAGGGAGATTTTTCTGCACAAATGCTACTACCATTTTTTCTCAGCTATTTATTACTGGAAGAGGGGACATGAGGCTTTCCAGCCTTCTCCATTTTTCCTTCAATTCACATTTGGAATGTCTTCATGTTGTGAGCAGCAGTGCTCCTTCTACGGTCACCCCCTTGCATTCACCCTAAAACAGTAAATGTTTCTCACCAGAATGGTATCTTTTATTCTTTTATTACCAGCTGTGGGTATTTCTGTAAAGAGTAATATAAAATTTAGAAAAGGATTATTGAAATGTTCTCTCAAAACCCTATAACATCACCACTGTTTCATTTTCTTGAAAAAAAATACATTTTATATATAGAAATTTCTGTAATGGAGCACTCAGACTAACAAGAACTCTGCTAGTCTTCAGAGGCTTGGAGTTCCAAAACACAGTCTTAGGTTAGGAATAAATGCACAATGCTTTGCCTAAATCCCAAGTTTAGCCATTGACTAAAATGGCAGTTAAATTTTGCAGCAAAGAAAGACACTTTGACCCAGAAATGTGTCAAGTACTATATTCAATAAGGAAGATCTTCTGCCAGTCATTGCAATGGAATTAAATAGACTAATTTTTTTTTTTTAAAAGCACCTTAAATACTTTATGAAAACGTATAAAAATTGAGCTATATAAGTGATGCTGTAAAAGCTTAATGCCATGTATGAAGAATTAGTACACAAAAACTAAGTCTTCAGAAACATCTAATTTAGCAACCATAAATTTTCTTTTTATAAATCTGTACTTGGAAAGACAAAACAAGAGGGCAAACAAAAACACAAAGGCGTGCTGTTTTTTCCTTTATAAATTCCAAAAAAGTACTGTCTCTTATCATACCCACAGCTTCTAACATCCTGCCATGAAAGTAATTCTTCTCCTCTGTGAGATTTGATATGGTATGCAAAGGGGTGACAAGTACCAACAGGCTCCCATGACAAAGGAGACAGTATAATACTTTTTAAAATAAAGCAGAACATATTGGATTGCATTTACTCAACATAAATGAGTAAACTCAAAAACAGTGGAGTGACCTTGGCTTTACACTGATGCAAATGAAATCAGACTCGACCCATGGAAAGAGTAGTCTTTAAAATATTGTATTGATTTGCTCTGCAGTTTGCAAAGTCATATACAGTTTTGGAATCTGGTAAATTAAAGTGAAGGCTTTGAGAAATACATAACAGAATTCTGTACCTATACATAAATGTTTATCTAAGTATCTATCTAGACACCCATAGTTAGCTACTCTCAGAATGTGCATGTATGAAGGATATGCTACAGTAGACCATGAGATTATGCATTTATCCTCATTTGTGAAGGTGGATGCCTAGAGCTCATGAATGGCAAAAGATAAATTATAAAGCATTTAATCCTAATCAATATTTATTAAAAGAGACAAAGTAACAGTAAGGCAAACCTACACTACTTAAGAAAAAAAGCAGAAAAGCTGGAGTTCTTATCATGCAATAGTTAATGAAGTTCTGTAATTTATTTTAACCTTGGAGAGGGTTTAAAAACCCTAATTATATTAATGTACTAAAAGAAATACAATTGTCACTTAGTTTCATTAAGCATGACAGGTGACAGTTCCAAAGATAAATGCTGAAACTATCGTAACTTGTGAAAATTGCACGTTCAGGTTGAAGTGGCAATAACATGGTAGCAATGGGATGGAATTGGGCTGCTCATTGCATTAATCAATACTACAGTTTATTTTTTAATGTACAAGCAATATTTAATTTCATTAATTTATGACTAGCTTGTTTCTGCTCAGGTCTTCCATTTTGTCTTTGGTTTTTGGTTGCATTTTAAACATTCTGGCTATTTATTAATCCAAAGCCAAACTCATAAAACATCACTGTCAGGAGAGAATCAGTGTTCTGTGCACCACATGCAGTTTGGGGATTGATAATATAACTGAATCAGTTAAAGGGAACATGGTTCTATTAAGATTGATAAAGTTGTACTACTGTCACTCTGTGCAAAATCAGAAGAGTTAAACTTGTTCAGTTGATTATGTCTCACTTATCTTCCACAAACACAGGCTATGCCTTCAATCATTTAGCAAAATCCAGCTTTTTTTATTTCCAGTTGTTAACAAGCACAAAACTGTACCAAATCAGCACTATATTTAGATTAGCATTGCCTGTATCAGAGTCACAAATCTGAAGCTCTTGAACTAGGACTGAGAGAATCCCACCATAAAATATTTTCATTACAGGCCCTTCAACTTTATGATTCAAAACACAAACACACACACACACACACACACACGCACACTGTTCTGCCAAGCATAGGGGTGGTTTGCCTGTATTGTACTTTGCGATAGCCCACATAGTTGAGTTTTAGTACTCTGAGAGATGCAAGCAGTAAAAAGTTTAATTTCTATTATGGTTTATGACCAGTGGTAAGGTGTATACAGTAGACATTTACGGACAGCTATTGGCAAGAATGCTTACAGCTCCTAGAATAAGGACGTATTTGGGCTATTTTCTTCAAATGTGGCTTAACAACACAGTAGTTGAAACATACCTTTAAACTTCAAAAATGGCAGTATTGTAATCTTTTAGAAAGCTCCTTCACAGAACTAAAAAAACAATATAGTAAGATTTCCTGTAACAAGTCTTTAACTCTAGTTTGGGATACAAAACCCTTTCTGAGGAGTTCCAGGCTTGAAGTAAAAATACAGGCAGTAGCTAGTATCATACGGTATTGACAAATGCTCCTGTCAAAAGATCTGAACTTTTCTTTGACACTATTAGAGACAAGAAATAATGTAAACACTTTCATGTTTAATGTAAATAAGTATATTAAATCAAATTTAAATGTGCATGAGCCTGTTGATAGCCTTTTCTGATAATATCACGTATTTCTGCTCTCTGCATCTTGTATAAATTTAACCTTTACAACTTATATTGCTCTCCACTTCTCCTGTACAGTTGGCTCATCGTTCTCATGACCCACCAAAATTCACATATAACTGGGTAATGTATCTTAAACTTATTAATCCAGTTTAATTAAGAGACGGTGTTCATAGTGGAGGAGTGTACAAGGCAGTTTATGGCTTTTGAGGGTGATTAAATGCTGAAGTGGAGCTGAGGCATTTGATAATCGCAGGAACTATGTATTGCTAGAATATTCCAGCCCCATGGACATTTTTCCCATCAGCCAATAAGAGAAGCACATTTAACAAACCACATTAAAAAGACAGACTTTTCTAGATACATGAAAGTTTGAGAGCTCTTTCAAACTTTCTGCATGTAACTGCAGCTTGAGAGCCCTCTCATGTCACATGAAGAGCAAGGACACATAAAGCATATATAGAATTCAGAAGGAATACGTTCATCTGCCTAAGAGCAGGGCTAAAGATAAGTAATTGCATGAGGGTGTTACCTGTGTGGGAACAGGCCTGTCTCTTTTACACCTCCAAAAATATAAATGAAGCGAGGAGTGATGCCACTATGGTATTAGGAGAAGAGGGGTTCTGGTGGAAAGTCTGCGTAACAGCTTGGAGACAAAGTTGGATCTGAGAGGTTTTTTTGTTTTGTTTTGCTTTGTTTTTTAGTTATGCTGTGATTCATAAGTAAAAAGCCAGTGCAGGGATACTACTCCATATTTATTTAGACTATATTTATTTGAATATCAAGAGACTTAAATCATTCAGAGATCCTATACAATAGTCTTCTATACACAAAATAGCCATGTTTACCTGGTTATTTTGTTTTTTTAAAAAGTAGGTGCCACGGGTGCTCTTGTTAAAATTAGATAACATCTTCCGCAGCAGAACTACTAAACACAAGAATATTAGACTATAATCTAGTGGAATCCAAAGTGGTAGCAACCAATTTGTGCACTCCAGGTGAAATTTCTGATCCTGGTTCTCCTTCGTCCTATTCCCTGAACTCATATACATCAATCTGAAGTGGCATAAAATTCAACCATGTTTTCATTTTGTAGAATTGAAAAAGGACAGTGGAAGGAAGATGCTGGAAAGTCAGGCAGGCAGGCTTGGAGGGTTGGTTCAAGCAGAAGACACAGGAAGCAATTAACAGTGATGTCAATGGCAAGCTGGAATTTCCTTAACTGTTAGCCAAGAAAAAAAATATAGAGGACCTGTCCTTATTATTGACCATTATGAAGAAAGAGAAAAGGCTTCATTTGCCCCAACAGTTTTCTGATTCAGTTTTCTTCCTTCTCACTTTATATCCACTAGCAATGATTTACAGGGACAAAAGGGAAGAAAAGTGGTAGGAACTGGAAGTTCTCACAGTCTGAATTGCTGAACATATCTAATATAAGATCTAATAAGGTCACCAGATCACATCTAAGATGCTTTTTTAACAATATGTTAGCAAAGATTGGAGATAGACTACTACTACATAGTAAAATATATGATTACTTTTATTTATGTTTGCTAGAGGTCTAATTTCTACTCCATAGGTAATATCAGAAGGGAAAGAGGAAAGAGGCAGGAACACAGAGAAATGCAGCATAGCACAGGAGTGCTGATTTGCACTTAAGTTAGCTTATAGATGTTCTGTGATTCCTATGTGGTGAGAGGGTAGAACCAAAGAATTGTCATGCTGAGTCACTCCAGAGACTCTCCTAGAGCAGGCTCTGTCACAGAGAGTGGTCAGCACCAGGAATTTTGGGGAAAAGTGCAAGAAGTCAGTAATAAGTGTGTGGAATAATCTCCCCACATCTACACACAATGAGATCTTATGCTAATCTGTAGTGAGCTGCTGCTTCTTTACCTCAGGCATTGGACTTTGCCCATTCAAGAGACTGCCCCCATGCATTAATGGTCTATCCAGTTCAATCATGACATTCTGTTCTTCGCAAAGCAATGGATAAAATCCATCCCTAGTGTGATGAGGGTTTCCATTCTTTTTTTTAACCTCTAAAAAGGGCTCAGGCCTCAAACTGAATATGGTCTCAGGGCATCCAAATTCTGAGCCCTAGCTGCATTTTTTTAAACACACAGTCTCTTCTGCATCTTCCATTGCATTTTTTTTTTTTTTTTAATTGCAGGAAACCTCAGTTCTCTTCTAAAATCTACCACAAACTTTCACTGTATCTACAAGCAAAACATTTTATCTTTGCATGCCTTCTTTTTCTTATCTAAGAAATAAGGTTGGCAGTATTTACTTCCAAGGAAGGTTATATCCACGCTCCTTTACCTGAGATCCTTGGATGGAAGATACCAGTGAATTCCAAACAGTAATTACTGGTTAAAAAGCACAAGACAAGATTTTGGGAAATCAGCAAATATACCTGTCAATCACTTTCAACGGGATGATGTCAGGATGATCCATTAGGAGGCACCTTTACCAGATTTTCAGTTTTGTTTGACTATCAGTGTTAAAGTTTGGCCTATCTAACCTGTGGTATTATTGACAGAGATCACATTACCCACTTTCACTTTCCTCAAAGAGTTAGAAAGGATGTGATGACAAAATAAGAGCTACCACTGAGACAGCAGGATAGTTATCTCTGAAAGCACACTGGGCCACAGTTTCAGAACAATCCCACAACACTATTTAAAGTCGACTGGCTTCTTGTTAAGAACATAACAAATCAGTTTGTTCATTCTTGGGATAGTAATGCCGTTTCACTGAAGTGCAACTAAGTACCTTTTACATTTTCTGTGTGCAGCAAAAAAACCCATAACAATACTGTTGAGCCTTCTGAAATGAATGCTTCTTGAAGCAATAAACCTGTTAAAGGAAAAATGGTTTCTGGGCACCAAGGCTCTGTGTTTAAGGATTTGAACTTTCTTAATGCCTAAAACCTGGAAAAAAGTCCAAAAAGGACACCCAATTAGAAAGATATTGACTCATCCTGACAAAGGGAGGGAAGAAGGGAGGAAGGAGGGAAGAGATCAAGGCTCACAACAAAAGACCTATTCATTTATAACAGCTCGCCTTCCAGCATGCTTAAAAATACTTTATCCATTAGCTGGGAACTATTTTCTAAATGACAACTTGCTGCCCACATTTGACCACAACCAGCTCACTTTTCATATCGAACAGTGAGGTTTGTGTTGTCAAAAGCAGCCTACCGCCTCTTCTGGACGCTGTGCAGGAGTGAGGAAATGTAAAGCAGAGATGCCCTGTGTGAAACAAAAATGCCTGACCTCCAACATATATAGAGGGAAAGTACAATACTGCTCAGTTCCTCCCAGGCTATTTTAGGAAAAGAGGACAAATGAACACAGTATTTAACCGGAGTTCTCCTCACATGAAAAACAGGAAGATCATTTTAGGTTGATCAAGTTATTGAAAACGAGGTCACTTAATGCCTCAGCATATGAGCTCAACAATAATCCTCTGCAATTTTATATTAGGCTCCCTTATGTTAATCTCTGATCACACACCTCAATAAAATCATCAAACATATATCACTAATATTTTTACCTATTAGTCAACAGATAAACATTTTTAATTGCAATATTATATACTTATTGAATAGCTCAATTTTTTAAATCAAATTTATTACTCTTTTAAGAACAACATTTCTTTCTCAGCTATAAAGTGATATGGCTGGAACTATTAATATTTTATGCTAGGGTCTGTGGATAAAAGCTTTTCTTTATCTGAAATGTGACTGTTGCTATAAAGTTGGCACTCCTACCTTTTCCCAGGATTTTTGTTGCCTACGCTTTCTGTGCTCAGACTGAGGAAAAAGAATCTCTGGTTTAATGTGTGTTTATTTCTCTTGACATATACATTGCATCCTTATGTTAGTGAATGTTAGTTTGAACTGAGACTCCTGAGGAGAATGTGGGGAGAATATTGTGCAGTTGATCTTCTCATCAAAGTATCAGCTTTTCTAAACATGTTTCAGAGAGCTGCAGCATGAAGTGCACTATATTACAATATATGTTATCTGGTTCACCTTCTTACAGGGAACATTTCTGTAACCTTTTCTCATGTGGATATTCCTAATAACATCAACCCTATGTAAATGCAAAAAGACTACATTTGTATCTACACTGTCTATTCAAAGTAAAAAGTCAGTGAACAAATGCTAAGCTCTTAAAACAAAGTATTCAGTAATTTATTTGGAGGGTTTAGATTTTAACAACTGGTGTAGGATGCAACAAGGTTTGTAAGAATTTCTCTCTTTCTTTTCTTAGTTTAGTTGTTTGTTTTCAAGGTAAGTAAAAGATGAGGAAGCGGAGAAGAAAGTGGGCACTGTAAATAAATATTCATGTGTGTCCCGTTGCAAACGCACATGGTTATAATGTGTATAACTCAGTAAATACACCATAGCTGCTTTTTCATGAGACATGATAGCTATTAACCTAGGTTTACAGGTACATTGAAATGTTTATGAATAATACAATACAGATTCTAAAATATAATCTCCTTTTATGAATACTGACACATTGTAACCCAGCTCTGCAGAAGATCTAAGAAAAATGGCAGGGCAAGGTCAAACATTTGTTTACATCTCACCTCCAACAAAATATAATTTTACTTTGGCTGACCTTTAAGTAGATGCAATAATTATGTAACAAAGTAAACTGAAAGCCAAACACAGAGAGACAGTAGGTCATACAGTCCAGAATGTATGAAAAACAAAACCTGGTTTTCACTTTTATCACATGAGAGATGCTGCCTAAGTTTTATGTGCGAATCTGGACTTGTAAATGTTTCTAATTTAATGGGGAAATGTATCCAGATTTTAATAGTTCATTTCATTTTCTAAACTGCATCAGGGAACCAGATGACCTTAATGCAATACCAGGAATGAAAAGAATTCCTCAAGTCTAATCCTTGCCACAATGTAATTTCAGATTCCTTACTGTCACTGCCTGGCTTCTGTATTCTTAGAATTTTTTTATTTAAGGGCAGTGTTTACCTACTGCATAGGAACATTGTGAAGATTAATTCATTTGTGTACCATGTGAAATATGAAATATGCTAGGAAACAGATCTGATTCCTGGAAGTGCAAGGGGCAGTTAAGGTGCTGTTAGGAAGCTGTCCAGGAGGAAGCGCATGGTGAGTTCTGTTGACTTTAAGCTCCTTGCTCTGTTGCTCCTTAGGGAACACAGCAGCACAGAAGATCAGGGGTCTCAGAGGCTGTCTCCTCCCTGGAATTCACAGTGGAAAATGCCCCGTGGTCTCCAGCCCAAACTGGGGCAGCCAGCTTCCATGACCTTACTGGAAGCCACGTGTTGAGTCTTGCATAAATTCTTCTCTAATTTATGCCTGGGCTTCTCTGCCAAAAGAACCAGTGCTTTCAGTTCAGGATGGAGCAAAACAGAGAGTGGTCAACTTAGCCATATAGATGTAACCTATGTATCATGTACCACTTGGTTATTAAATCCAAATCTGTGTGGCTAGTGCAATCCTTAAAGTGGAGGAAGGCTTAGAGATGCTCTGCCTCCTCAAACCCAAGCAGTCTTGAGCAAGGGCTTAGCATAACAAAATTTAATTATTAATAGCACTATAATACTTCTGCAATGCAACCCTCAAAAATAAAATGCTGCTATTCTTCGCAGCTACAGTCACAATGTCCTGTGCTCCATCAGTAGCATGAAAATAGAGGTATATTTGAATATCTTAATAAATTAAACTGGTCTACCAGTAAAAATACAGCCAATACTACATGAAGTAGAATAAAGCAACTGTTAATTCTGTTTCTAGGGATAAATAAGAAAAAGGGAATGCTTGCTTAATGGAACATAAAAAAATAAGTAGAGAATACAATAAAACACTCATCTGCATACCAGGTAAGACCAAGTTCCAACTAGCTCATTATCCTGTCTCTGACATTAGCCAGCAGCAGATGCCTATGGAAGAACAATTATGCTTCCTGGGTCTACTCTTCCAGGCCACTGAGATTTGCTGTTCAAGATCTTCCTGAACTAGATAATTCTTCCTATTCAATAGCCTTTCTGAGTGGTTCATGGATTTTTATTCCGATTCTTTTTCAAGCCCATATATACAAATGCCCTGCAGTAACTTATTTATGCACTACACGAGGAAGTAATTCTTTTTTGCTTTGAACTTGCCATATTTTAATTTCAGCTAATAGTCACTTCTCTTGAGAAAAGACAGTGCACAGTCATTTCATATTTAACTCTTCCATAACCTTGATAAATTAATAAACTGCTGTGACATCCCCCTTCAGTTGTGTTTTTTGCTAGGCTGAAAAGTCTTAAGGTGCTTAATTAAGGATTATATTGAAGCTATTTCATAATTTTGATCATCCTTGTTGCCTTCTCTGTATCTTTTTGACTTGGGGAGGGAGGCGGCAAAGTGGACTTAAAGTGTACACAGTGTTCAAGATATAGGCACACTGTGAAACTGGAGGGGCATAATGATATTTTTTGGTTTGAGTTGACAGTTTCCTAAGATTGTTTATCTACACTTATCTACTATTTATAATTTGAAGATCTCATTCCTGAGTGATAGATTGTGTATGTTAAGTTACGTTTTATATATAATTAAAGCTGAGGTTACTTTTCCCTGTGGACATCACTTAACATTCATTTACATTTCATTTGATTTTTTTATTAACAAGTATTATATTCTGCAACTCTTCTCAGTCAGTCCTCATCTTTCTTGTCCTGCATAATGTTATAATATCAGCAGACATTGCCATCTCACCCTTCACCTACCTTTCCATCTCGTTTTTTGACTATGTTGAAAAGCCCAGACCTAGCTCGCACTCATAGGACTCCACTAGTAGCCTCCCTCAATTGAGAAAATTGACTGTATAATCTTATCATTTTTTCTCTACATTTTGAGCAATTATTCATCCATTCAGAGACCTTGTCTCTTGCTCAATGGCAGCTTAGTCTGTCTTAGAGGTCCCTAGTAAGGACCACTGTGAAAAACCTTTTGGAATTTCAAGAAAACTTTGTCAGCTGGATTACCCTTGTCCTTGTGCCTGCTGACTTCTCCAGCAACCCATAGTCATTTTGTAAGATGCGACTTCTCTTTAAAAAAGCCACACTGCTTCTCCCTCCCCAATATATCATATTAATTCTTGTGTCTAATAATTCTGTTCTTCTATTCTACTCTTATTTGTCCAGTACAAATAGGAACAAGTCATTTCCTTGGCCCCTCTTGGAATGTTTTCTTAAAAGATCAGCATCGTTTTTGTGCCTTCCATTCCTCGAACACCAAAGCAGTTTAAAGCCAAGCTTACATATAATAAATTGCTTAGATATCTCATACTTAAATTGCTCTAAAATTATTTCATACATGCCATTTGACTTTTTGCTCTTCATTTTGTATCTTCTTTCCATTAACTCTTTTGTTGAACCTTCAATTTGAAACAGATGCTCTGTTGTTAGAACCCTTTAGAATGGATTCTGACATGGGACCCAAGTTTCTCTACAGTGAACACTGAGACAGAAAATGCTTGTAGTTTCAGCTACATCTTTATCTTCCCTAAGTCTGTTTTTGCATACCATGACCATCTAATGTCTCCACAAACTCTCTGGCAGCCTTCTTGTTTTTAATATGTTTGAAAAAAGTTTTATGCCTTTATGCCTTTTTCAAGTTTTTCCTTAATTCATGTTTTCCATTTTGTCTGTCCTTTTCAGTTTCTGCTTCAAGAAGTTTCTTCATTCTGATGTAGTTCCCTTTTTTCAAAATTAATGGAATTGTTGGCTTTATTGTTCTGGCATTAGTTTTGAAATTAAGTACATTATGGCTGCTCTCTCATTCTAAGCTTCCTGTGTGGATTGCAAACCAAAATTAAAAAACTAAAACCTGCTATAGCCCTGCTTGCAATAACATTTACATTAATATCTTTTATTTTAATGTAGGAAAAGTGAAATGAACTCTTGATGTCCCCAGAAGTGGACACTCTGCCTCTAAAGAAATGGTAATAGATCATGGTACAAGGCCATAAAGATAGCATCCTGGAATTTAAAATGTTTCTCAGTCATCCCAGCTCTTGGGAATGGCAGAAGCCAAAAATGAGCATGACCCAATGCACCTGACTTTAGCATCCACTGCAGCCTGAAGGCAGCTAGACAATTCCTGTGTGTTGTTGAGCCGAGGACGAGTGTGAGCATCAGTTTTCAGATCACAGGCCTAGACAGACTTCATGGTTGCTCCCAGAGCAAGCACTGGAATATTGCCTCACATGACAACACATTCACCTCTCTTCTTGCCCAGAGCTTCACTTCTTCTTGAAAACTTCCTCCAATTATTATTACCTTGCTGTAGTATACTGACACAGCAAGGTCACTGTGGTCCCTGAAGAGCAGTGACAAGCAGAGCCCTTGCATAGAGCTACTTGCTGAGGTGATGGGACATACATGGTGCAGAAAAGACAGGTATTAACAAGAAATAAATGGTGGCATGTTAGAACTGCATCAAATACATTGGGCCCTCCATAAGCACCTGATGGCAAGCCAAAGATCTGCAGTCTGGATGTCAAGAGGGACCTCCAACCTAGGACAGCGTGGATGTGGCTTTTAAGCCTCACAAATGTCACTTTAGGGTACCTGGTGAAAAAAAAAAGGAAAAGAAAAACAAGATATAAGACAGATTACAACAGGCAAAACTGAATACAAAGAGAAAATTTGGATAACATTGTAAAAATAACATAACATGGTACAGAGAGATTGAGACTGATTTTTATGCAGAATGGTGAAAGAAAAGTAAGGAGTACCACAGTATGCTCAGTAACTGACACAGTAATATCTTTTATTCCCTTAATGAATAACACAGAGTTTGAACACAGATGTTTGGATAATGTGATAGCTTTCAGTACTCTCTGCTAGAAAGTCACTCCATGTTTAGGAGGACTGCCAAAGCATAGGTCAGAATTTAGTCAATCATTTAGAGTGTGTTTAACATTTTGCTTAGAATTTGAAGGATCCCAGCTAGACCTGCAACAGTAGGCTCTCAATGACTTGTTGTTGTTGCTGTTACCTGTGGCATTTGTAATCTCAATCAGCTGTTAATGCTTCTCTTGTAAGATTATGAAATAATTGCAAGTAGCTCAGATTAGGAAGTGTGAATGTCACTTAAACCTCATTCTGTTTCATATGCTTTCCAGCATTCTCTGTAGGCAGCAGATGAGGGTCTACAGAAAAATGGGAGCAGAGAAACAAACAATAATAACAAGCACTAATCAGAGTGTAATAATCTTTTGAGTTGCACTTATGTTAAAAGGTAATCACTGATATTCACACAGCCCTGAATAAGTAGCAATTCCTATAGACTTCATAGTTACCAAAAAAATAAAGAACTTGATTTTTTAAAGGACATCAGTAACAAAATATGAAGAAAACACAGTTATATAGTTCTATTGCTGGCTTTCGGGAGATTGCATTTTCTCAGTCCACTAGTTCAGGCTTGAACATTTCTAGGCATACTTGAAAGCAGTCAGATAGGTACCTAAGTAGCTCAGCTGGTAGAACCTTCTTTTAAAAAGATGCCATGGTTAGGTGGCAGATGAGGGTATGGTTTCACAAAAAAGGGTCAAGAGGCAACAGTAATGTAAGGACTTCCAGTCCCTGTCTCCCCTGTTCCAGAGGCAGTGGGAACATGCTGCAAGGACTGGAGAGCTGTTATTGCCGTAACCTCCATGTGGAGAGCCTGTGACCTGAGAGGGCTTTCAACTCATCTGCTTAGAGATCCAGTTAGTCATCTGAATCTGTGGATCCAACCATTAGCCTTTCCTTCTCACACCTTTCTCATTTTCAAAGTACAGTAATAATATATATTTCACCACTGTATGCAAACACTGATTTCCAGTGTACATAAAGTACTTTGAAATCCTTGAAGAAAAGGTATTGTTGAGTAGTTTATTTCTGTATCAAACACAAGAAAGATGGTATTCTTCTGAGCGCTATTAAAATTTCTCAACTTTATTGAGACTCCAGAGTAAAATAAAACATGAAGAACAGAAAACTCAGCACTAATTCTAAATATGCATAAACACTATTTTTCATATGACCAATATAGAAAGCAAATAAATTTCAATATCCTACTTTTTTATGTTTTATACACATATACACTAAAAATGTACACATTATATACATGCAAATGCATGAAGCATGTGTCCTAGACACTTGAAAGATTTTTATCTGCTTGAAAAAAAATTGTATCTGCAATATGATACTGAATACATACATTTCTCATGGTTTTCTCTATTTATTTGATTAAAATTTAAAAATATATATATTTGGGGTTTAAGATGTAATAATTATGAACATAGGAAAGAGAAATATACCTAGCAAATTGCTCATATCTTTATCATGTTCCATCACATTATCTTTGCATTCATAAATATGGTAATCAAGAAATGTGGACTTTAAAATGAATGATATGCTAGCATGTGAAAAAGTAGTATAGCTGTTCTTCCTGATAATAAATGGTTAGTGATATGAGATTTTTTATATACACAAATATGATCTTTAAAATGGCCTCTATCAACTTTAAAAATGGACAATATCATGAAACTTGTTAAAGCCAAGGTAAACTGTGGCACAATATCCAAACGCAGAAAAAGACAATCACATTTTTTGACATTTCTACAGCTGATGGCATTGAAATGTCAGCAAAGCTCAAAGCAAAAGTACACAATAAATTTGATATTACACCACATGTTTGATTAAGCCCAAGGGTGAAATTGTAACCTGCAATTTTATTCTGAGTCAGTAGATTTCTGACACATTTTGATTTTTAACAAAGGGAAATTCAGTCTTCAGGCTTCACAGATTTCAGCAGCGCTGTCACTGTTTTATTCAGACTCTCCTAGAAATTGGTCTTACAAGAACAGTGGACACAAATACTTTAACAAATTTTATTACTGTAAAAACTGTTCCCAAGGAATTGTGTCAAACAGCAAGGCTATGACTATACTCAAAACACAGACTATTAATTAATGGCAAAAATGGTGGCAAAATGTTGTAATTTTCATCAAAAATTATTGTTACTATTTTCTACTTCAGGTTTTAAATACATTAAAAATATTTCTATGCATGTTGCTGAAGTTGCTCATGTTTAAAATGCAAGAGTATTGTCTATTAAATCTCAAGGAATTTCTGACCATACTTATTTCTAAAAATCCATTTATACTGTTAAAATATACAGGATAATTCTAATAATAGTTAAAAAACAACTCTGCCTCACCATGAAGACACAGTGAAACTGTATCAGTTATTGTGACAGGTGTCTGAGAAGAAACACTTGACTACAGATGAAAGAAATACAAATGGTGAAATCCACTCAGGTTTATGACCATTGAGGATGGTAATTAACTGACACATATTCAAACACTTTTTAAGAAATAGCCAATTCAAAAATCATATGTTGTTTCTGTTATTTTCTAATTTTGATCACAGTGCTGGATCACTCAGAAGTGATGCTGTCAAAGTGGCAGTCAAGGACTGAAGTAATTGGAACTGCTAGGGGAAGAGACAAGCTCCATATAGGAATTTCCTGCCATTCCAGTAGCTGTGACAGAAACGCTCTGAGAAATGCTGGTAGAGATTTAGAATGATGAATAGCTGCTACAGTTAGTAGGAAATCTTGGAAGTTCAGTTTTGTTTTATTTGCTGAGATATTACCAAAGAACGCTTGAAGCTTGTGTCTCGTAAAATGTGACTCCAGAATGACCTCTGACAGTTGGGGTTGCTGTGGATGTTATGCTTCTATTTATCTGTGAATATTGTCAGGTTCTTTGTCTCATTTCTCGAAATAAAAGCACAACCTTTGTTCCACTGTTTGTCATTATTTATATACTGCAAGGTCAATTCTTTCATTTTGAGCCCTCCTAATTCTCCTGGCATTATTTCTTGGGGTTGTCTTTTCTACCATTCTTGATAATTATCCCTATATTCCATTCTGCAGTTTTCAGAGATAAACTAATAAGGCTATGTCCACATAATGGACTTCAAATAAATTGTTGCAATGTTGAACCTAATTACCCTGCTGCTCAGTGGAATCTTTAACCCTGTGACAGACAGACAGGCTCCTGCTGCCTTGAAGGGGGAGAGTTAGGCTTTTAAGAGAAACAGCCACTGAAACCAGGGACCTGACACAAAGTAGGAAATGTGAAGAAGGACATCTATCAGCACGCCCAGGCAGACAGCCACCCATCTCCTGGCTGGACATTGGCTTAGAGATTCTCAGATGTGAACTCGTTAACACAGGTTAATCCTCACTACCACAACACAGAGCCAGAAGTATTTGCATACCAGAAACAGATAGGGAGGGTATTACACCTGGTAGACCCAGATGGAGCACTTGCCTGGGATGCAGGAGACCCACATTCAAATCTCGTCTCCGAGGATTTAAACTCTTCAGTCTCGCCACTCTTTGGAAAGTGCTCCCTGTAGTGCAGTGGGTGGAACAACTGGGAGCAAAACCAGCCTCCTTGTAGGTCTCTTTCATGCAAAGAATTGTACGGTAAGTATGATTTGAGCATATCTACCTGAGTAGATGCAAGAGGTAAAATCCGTGAAATCTTCAGGTATTTAACTGCTGCTCTGTTTGGCACCACCAGGACCATGGTTGTGGTAAAGAAAGGGATGTCAGGTACTTTACGGACAGATCTTAGACACACACAACAGCAATTGAACTGTTTAAAGATCCAAATTTTGACCTGAAGATGTTAGGCACCTATAAGTTATTTGAAGGGAATGCGCCTTTACATGATTTCACCAAAGTGGATCTAATTGCAGTACCAGACTCTAATGACTTGTCTGGAGAACATCTTCTGGAAGCATTAAAGCTTAAGACTGATGAAAGATCTGTTGGTTCTGCTAGACACTCTAGATATAAAACCAACATCCAGTGTAAGTACTAAAATAATTTTATTTTTTATAAGATGTTTCAAGATAGCTACAAAACATTGCATGAAGCAGGCCAAATGAAAGCAATACTCTTCAAAGCCTAAACCACATCCTTTTCCTTCCTGGCATAAGTACTAAAATGCAAGTTAAAAGAAGATAACTTCTTACTGAATGAAACAGCTTTCACAGACACTGGATCTAAACTGTTTTCCTCTTGTCTGCTAAAATCTCTTTAAAAACAAGGAAAAAACTAATCTAGAGGAGTGGGGGAGAAGGTATCCAGGAAAGCTAATACACAGGAAAGAAACACATTACATGGACAATATGAATTTATTGGTATGTTTGAATGTGAAGTTCTTTCATAACTTGTTTGTAAGAATTAGTACAGTTGAACATTTCTAAAAGGAAAAGTTCCCTTCAAAGTTATAAATGCAAATATATACAGTTGATAAAGTTAATTGTCAAATATGTAGGTTCTCACTTTTTCTCTCAATTGTAAAATACAGAATCCTCCAAAAATATACACTTTTCACAAAGCAGTGATGAATTTGTGGACCTCTAAAAGTGTTTTACTTGTATTCTCACTTTTCTCTTGTAATATGCACATTCTTTTTTCTATACTTCTCTTTTGCAATCCTACTTTTGAGTATTATACTTTTCCACGTTACTTTATACCAATTAACTTTTAAAAGACTACAGAAAGCCTCAAAAATTATCTACTCAATAAATCACAAAGAAAAATATGAAATTAATATCTATTTTTATTTATTTATAATTATTATCTTGGTTTAAATTACCTAATTATAGTGGGTGCTGTGCTATATAGCCAAGGAAAAAAAACCTCACTGTTGCCCATCATTAATGCCACAGCCAACTTACCTGAAATAAGAAATAATAGTTACAAGGATCAATTCAATCCCTCCTCCCCAGCCCCAGCTTATCTGACTAAAAATCCTTTCTAAATTGGGGATGTGATAGATAATGAGAAGATGTGAATTGAACAGTCAGCTTAGCACTGTCTCCAGGACACTTTCACTGTGGCAATGTTCAGCTACTTATCAAAACACCAAATAAACAGTTGAGGACAGAAAACATTTAAATACATGCCTGATGCCACTCTTCAAACTATTAGCTCAGGCTCTGGGGATAACCTCCCAACGTTAGCACTGCTTTCTTTGAGACCCATGTCCTCACTCTCTCCAGTGCTCCCAAACTGACCCAGCATTTTCTCCCAAGTATGCTGAAATCATACACAGTAATCCCTTTCCAGCCTTGGAAGAGTTACTCTTATTAGGAACAAAGGTCTTACTCTGAGCTAGAGGGATATTTTCACATAGACTGTAAATTGCCTAATATTTGCTGTGCAGTAGTTTGTGAGCTGTCTCTTTGACTGTGCTTGCCCAATCTGACTGACTACTTAGGATTGAAACAATGCTGTGATCAAATATTCTCATCTTTTTCTCTACTCTCAGACCCACTGGAGCAGCATTTTGGAGAGAAAGAACCACAGAAACACCCTGGAACTCTTATTAAGGTAAATTTTCTTTGGCCAGTGGAAGAACAATAGGCAGCTTTCCATTACATTCATATAATGGCTGTAAGTTATTAAAAAAGCTCTAAGGCATCCAAGTCCCAGGAGAAGTGTCAATTTAAGGGAATATCGTTTATATTATGCCTATTTAAAATATGTTCAAAGAACATTAAAGTTGAATAGCTAATGCTTTACACAGGGTTCAGATATTAGGGAATGCCAGATGAAAGGCTATCTACCCAAATTTCATATGTATCTGTATGTCCCTGGCTACTTGATTGTGCATTGTTTTCCATTTCACAAATCATCAGCAAGACTTTAGGCAAAGCCTTTAGACCACCAGCAAAAAATGACTAGATTTTAAAAAGGTAAAAACTCTCCTTGACAGTTACAAGGCAAGCTACGGAACAAGAGCGAAATGCTGGTCAATTCTAACCCATCTTCCAGGAAGGGGACGACCTATTGTCCACGGCCATTATTAGCTAATGAAGCCAACCACATTGATTTGGCACATTCATCCTGAAATGCATTATGGCAAGAGCCCTTTAGGTCTTGGCTCTTTCATATTAGAAATCAGGAGTCTACTCCTTCTGCTAGATCCCAATTAGAATGATTCTAGCTGTCTCAGATCCATGCAAGTTTATTTCGTCCACATCTTTGTGATTTTGATGATCAAATATGACAAGGATGTCATCTGTGTGGTCAGCATTTGAAATCTGTCTGTTCAAAGCCAGATATTCTGATGTGCTCACTCCTGCCATTTCTTGTCCTCTTTGACCATAAGGACTATGGACAACCCAAAAAACCTTCTTCTAGGTGTAAAGAAAAGATAGAGTTCTAGACATTCTTCAATCACTTTTCATTTTCTTCAGACAATTTCCCTTTCTCAGAGAAAAGGAAATTCACATGTAGATGATTCTGAGGGATACAAAATATTGTCTGAGGGATACAAATATTGGCACAAAATATATATGAACTTTCCACACAGAAGTTACTTAACAATTTTATTAGATTTTCCCCAAATCATGCTTGGGCTGCAAATAGACTCAAAGTCAAAAGGGGGATATTTAGAGAGAGACAGGGGTCATTAATTTGGTGATTTTAATTAATGTATATCACCAAATATCATTACCACTTAACAGCTTTATACTGTGGTCCTGTAATCAGCCATCTCAGAATACTGACAAGCCAGTGACCATAGCTACATCTATGTCATTTCTGAAAGTAGGCAATCCTAACACATGCCATAGATCTTTAAGCGGCTGTATAGATCACACAGTGTGAAAGCGAGAAGAGCCTTTAAAATATCCTCCTGTACATTTTCTCAAGTTAAAGTGAAGGGAAATAAAATATTCATACGATATGAAGCTTCCTAGGCTGGAAATAGGGTTTCTCATGCCAAAGGAAGCAAGCACCTTCTATAGAATATTTTGCTTGCCAGAAACATGGAATAAGCATTACCTGACATTTTAAATCACTCTTTTATTTGATTTCTTACCAGACTGAAGTGGAATGTGAACTGTAGCTTTAAGGCCTCTCCCAGACTAAATAAGTTCCAGGTGTACTCCAACCAGCTAATTGCTTCAGTAGGGAGCGAAGAGAATATTGTTCCAAGAGCCTGTTATTTCTGCAAAGACACCAAGTTCAGAGTTTGCTGCCTCAGTGAGTTCCTATGGTGAAAGTTATTCATGTGCATGGACTCTCAAGCTTGAAAGAAACAGCTTTTATGAAAATGCTCTTTGTGGAAGGATGAATGCACTGAAGATTCTCTACAGAAGGCTATTAGAATTACATGCATCTTAAACACTGTATATAGAACTAAACCTCTCTGAATTTTATGGAAATGGGCCCAAAGTGTGAAGCTGGGCTCGTGATCCAGGTTTCCTCCTAACAGAAGAGGCTAAATTCTGTTTCTCACTCAAGGCTCTTCAATTATATTAGCAATAAACTCTAGATGGTTCTTTTGACTACTGAACTGAAATCTCTTGGGGTAACTAACTTTCTTTTGAGAAAAATAAAATGTTTCTTAATAACAATTCTGCAGTTCTATCATGTTCTCACACAGTTTCTGCTTTTCCAACTTGTACAGCTGAAAATACATTGTTATTATTTATGGTAATTAATAATAATGAAATATGCATGAAGAAAACAGCTTAAAGATCTATTCCTTTCTTTCCAGACTGCACATTATTAGGTCTTGATAACTAGCAACTTACTACAGCCAAGAGATACTGTAGGAACCCATTAGTCATGCTCCTGCAATTTTATGTAGCTATCCTGTTAAAATTGGAGGGGGGGTTAATATAAAGCAATACCTTTGGAAAGTGCTTCCCTCCAGGGAAACAACTTTTTAGTATATCACAATGAATTATGAAACATACATATCATATTGATTTGCAAAGAAGAACTACCTTGTGACTGAGATAGTATACTACAATTTCTAAGATCCAAGCTTGGTTCCTCTCTTTCAATTTTCCAGTGTGGCCCTGGATAAGTCATTAAATTTTTCATCCTAATCTTGTTCTTGGAAGAAACTTCTATTGGTATTGAATTTTTCCAAAAATTCAGTCTGCATGGGAAATTTCAGAGCAGATGTTTCAGGCTTGGCAAAATTACAGGTAATGAAAACAGGATTTTATATTGGGAGGTGCTAAACAATTTTAATGATTGATGAGCTCTCTCTATCAGAATGTAAACAGCTTGTGTCGGAGTGGGAGACGGACCCGGAGCAACGATGAGTCTCAATGTGAGTATGATCGTTCTCCCTTTATTAGAGCTTACACAGAGTATATATAGACAGGCGATAGAGCATGTGCTAGCAATAGCTGTATGATTGGTTTACAGTCTCTGTTCACGTGCCTAAAGCGAATACATGATTGGTGCAAAGTTGCTGTTCACGTGGAGGGGCTTGTCGGCCCCCTCCTTGACTTGTTTACCACTACTTGCCTTCCCCTTTTGTAATGGTCTAGGAATGTTCAAGGACAGTTCACATAGCCGTGGGATCCTCCCTCTATTGTGAAGACAGGATTGCTCACTTCTAAGAGATCATGCCCCTTTTCACTTAACCATTCTTCCACAAGCTTGCACATGAACAACTGTGAGTCCTGCTCCTTTTCTTTTTAAAAATAATCAGCCTAATTTTTTACATCCCACATACTTATCTTAGTCTACTGTCTTTATTTTTCTGGACCACAGTTCTTTACTTACAATTTCAAGATCTCTAATACTTTCAGAAGACATGAAAATGTCATCTTAAAATCTGGTGTGACTCAAGTACTATAATATTTGTGTCATTTTCTTCTTATTTAAACTTTCTAAAGACCTTTTCCAGGCACAAGGTGAAAAATGTCAAAGAAACATTATCTCCATATCTAGCTACATTTCAACTCAATTTCTTCACACTTCTTGTCATGCTAAACTTAAACATTTCTGTCCTAACAATATAACTGTGTTTCTGGATTATTATGTATATGGCCCTTCTACACCTTTCCTTTCCTCAGCTTTCGACACTACTTGAGTTTCCATCAAGTCAGAAATCTGTTCATAATTCCAGGAAGGTATACACAATCTCTTGTTTTTTCTGGCAGTCTTTCTCAGGGGTTATTCATTGTTTGCAGGTGGTTGGTGGCTGAAACTTTATTTCTAAATCCAGGCTACTCTTGAGTGTAATTAGAGTATCATTAAATATTTTTTAATGTACATAAAGTGCTGGCTATAAAACCCAACCATTTGGCATTGCTATGTTCTGGTGGTTGGTAAGACAGTAAAAGAATACAGTCAACCCATCTGGTCCCTAAAACAACAGTAATAATCCAACAGAAGCCCAGAATTTGTAGGCCAAAGAAAGAGCATTTTATGCTTCTGAATATTATTTTTAAATCTTCATTATCATGCAATCTAACTATATCTGAATCTTGGAAGTCCTCAATATCAAGATTTCTGAGGCACATACTGTGTAGGATCACTGGTTTAATATGGCACACCCTGCGCTCAAGATGATAATACAGTTAAGAACCTGGAACACTTTGGATTTCCAGTAAATTTATAAAAAGTCTCATTCTTTGCTTATTTAGTTTAACAATTAGTAAAGTACCAGTATATTCAAGATGCAGGCACAGTGCAGATGACAAGGAGGCATGTGTGGATGGAGGCGGCACCCTGGGATATCACAGCCTCACAGCCATGCCACTGTACATGATCCAGAGTACACGCCTTACCAAAGCGCACTAAAGATGGGGAGAGGGCCTACAGCCACCTTACTCTCTCCTCCTTCAATATATTCACCTTAAATATGTTAATTTGCTGGCCTCATATGTCTTCAACATCTTTTTTTGTTTTGTACTTGAAAAAAATATTTTTTAGATGCTTCCTCCAAATCAGCTATAAGAAAGTTAATTAATGTTATACTATAAAAAATAAAGAAACTCACAAAAAACACATTCCTACCAGTTTTCCATCACACACTTCCCTAGAACTTAAATAAAAATCTGGGTCTTCTTGTGTTTCCCGTAAACTAGTCTACACAGACTATTTCAGATCAAAGCAACAGACCAGTTTGAAGAACTGAAGACCTACTTTGGAGAACACAGAGTAACAGATACCTTGTCTGTATAAAGAAACTTTATTTTAAACATCCCTTCAGATTGCAGTTTTTGGTACTGCATTTCACAGAGAGACAAAATACTGACAATTAAGCAGTTTTCAAACTGTTTAGGGTTGCATAACTCAAAACCGTAAATTCTACCCAGGACCAAATAGGAACCACAGACCATTTCATCTCCTACTTTACTTAACAGCTTGATTTAAAGTGTAACTCCACAGAAAGATTCCGCAATGCTCCAGTGCTGAGTTGATGGAAGTATGGGTTTTGGTAACATCTGAAACAAAACAAGACATGTTGCCTTTCCAGGTACTCAACAAAGCTGCATTAACCCAACTCATGGCCAACCATCCTGGCACTTTTAATTTAAATGACAAGTATTGTGCCCTTTCTAGAGTCCTTATACCCTCACATTACGACAGGAGGTTGAAATTTTAAGATGCAGTAGCTCTGTCCTCGTCATAGGATTCCTTAGTATTTCTAAAATTATGCCATCTCAAATTAGTCATGAAGCCATGAATGTGCCACCCAGGAGAATTTGGTTTTTTTTAGATAGTCGTCTTGTTTTACTAAGATATTTTAAGCCCTCCAGCAAATCATTCAAAATCTCATTGCCTTTCCACTCTGCCTAGGCTGTATTTAAATGTGAATTACTGAACTGAGGCAAAACGGTGTGCCCAGTGGAGTCAGGCTGTGAGTTCTAGCAACAGCACTGACCAGATGTGTTACAGGAATTTTACAATATAATGTTTGAAACATGCATTACTATTCAACCTGCACTGTCAGTGCTTGAATCCTGCTGAACAGTGTCTGTTCCGATCATGAATCTTTTTTCTACATGTCCTGTAGTGGGGCACGGCAAGAAAAAGAACACTGTCTGTGATGCTAATGCTATTGCACATATAATAAAGGACAGCCTATTTGCCAAGTTGGATGGGGTAATAGCCTTTGCACAGCACATGAGGCAGGCTCAGAAAGTGTTTTGCAGCAGCAAAATTTGCTATTTTCTCATTTCCATCCATGAAAGTGGCTAGTAACACTTAGGGATTCTTTGTGGGTTACTGTGACGGTGTGCTCCTTCCCCCCCATTGATGTGCTCTCTCCCCCTCAACCTGACCTCCCTGTAAACAGCACATGTGTAGGGGCTGGTTGAGCATCTGCCAACTAAGGCCCGTCTAGTATGCAAATATGACTATGAGTCAGTCATCTCCCCCCCATTATTAGGGGGCAGCCCAGAGCCCATTGAGCTCTCCTGCATGGCAGCAGGCTGCACTGCAGAACCTCCCCTTGAGCAGGGACGCCTCTCAAGCTTACTCCTCAAGGTTGAGAGATTCCTTACCTGCAACAGATCCTCGGGAAGTGATTAATAGCATGCTGAACTTTTGCGAACTTCACAAAACTTTGCTGAGTTATATCTCTGACTAATTGCACACATAATCCCTTAGACATAAACAGTTGACCAAGTCTGAGACTAGGATTGGATCCAGCCACACCTAGGCTCCTCTCTGAAGGAGTTTAGAAAGCAAGGGGGTCCAGTCTGAACCTCATGACTCAATGGGAGGGTCTCCGTTGCATGCGCATCTGRCCCTGTCCTTCATGCAGTAAATAACTGAGTGAACCTTGCCAATCGAACCTCATTAAATCATTCTTATTGATGACTGAACTTTGTTAAGTCGCTGTCTTACTGCAATAAACGTAGTGCTGTTTCCCTCTTACGAGTGAAGTGCATCACTCCTTTCACAACAGTTACCAGGTGGTGTGAATGAGAATCTGGCCTGACACAAGGCGATAATTTTGGGGGGTGAGGTGTTTCATAAGTAAATTTCTTAGAATTCACTAAGGGTCATTCTTTCTCCTTTAATTCCAGGGCCCACATTATAAAAATAAAGGCTTCATTAATGCATTGGAAGTGTAGAGTTATCCTTCCAAATCAACAACAAAAACTATTTTCTGTGGTAGGAATTATATCCTAAAACCCAGTGCAAAAAGGTAAATTCAGTGCTTGCATTTGTTACCTTTTTTTGATGTAGAAGGTACACTGAAAAGATGCATCTTCCAGTCCCAGACCTGGTTGTTGTCTAGTTTACAGGTCTGACTACTAACTGTCTATTCTAATACCAGTTCTGTAGTTATCCAATTAGGTAGAGCTGGGAAACGCACATCAAACATTCACATCCACATCTGTATGTGACAGACAGAACTTCTGATAGTCAGTGAAGCACACGGAAAGTGGCTGATTAAATTCTTCCATCTGAATTTGTAGGCTGAAAATCTGATCTCAAGTTTTTCCACTCTTTCTAAAATCTGACAGTTCAACATCCACCTCCCCAACTTCAACTGATTCTTAACGTGATTTAGAATGACATGAGGCTGCATTTTTACTCGATGAAATGTGCACTGTAATTTGTTCTAAATGTTAAAGGAGGAAGATTAGTTAGATTTCTATATTAATAACCACTCAAACTAAGCAAAAAATCAGTGACTTCTATCTATTTAGACTTAGTTAAAATATGGAGGATTTTTTTTCCTATAATAAAAGCATTATAATTAATCTTTCTTTTAACAAAAGTTAAATTAATAAGCATAATTAATACACATCATCTTTCATGTGTCTTGTTATGAACATGTACACCCCTATCCTCTTATTGTTTTTGTTGAGAAAAACCGAGGAAGCCTTTAAGAGGATTAACACATGCAATGTGCTTTTAAATGATAAAAAAAAATTTGAAACATTTCTGAGCAAAAAGTACTTAATAAAATCTATTAGTAGTAGTCACAAAATATTCAAAAAGTCAATTTGTAAAGCATTTACTTATATTTCCTGTGTGCAAATCATTTTGTATGGACTACAAGGATCAGAGAATGAAGTGTCAGCAAATAACTTCTGAAATACAAGATACTCTTGTAGTTAAATATTTCATTTCTGCATGAGTGGTTGTGAACATCTATGGATTTACCAGCCTTTTGTAGCTTATATAGCAGGATAATATGAGAATACCTTCTACAAGTGAAATTGAATTTTAAGATATTCAGATAAAGTGGGTCAGAATAGTATGGAATAATCAACAAACTTAAAACACTTCATGTCAATTTTTATTACATTCAGTAGAACAGAGCTCTCAAAAATGATATAATTTAACCTTTTCAATAATAAAAAAAAGAATACTTCTTCTTTAAAAATCTGATCTCACAAGCATTTTTCTTTAGGGAAATACAGCTCATCTCAGAAATATCCCTCTCTTCCTTTCACTGTCATTTATCATTGAATTCAACTGAATCTCTTTCACTGAGACTTTATAATTTCATCTTTAATACCCCCCACTAATCTCCCTCATGGTGGCCTTCAGCCAACAAATGTTCTTTACATTACAATACCCTCATTTATTCAATTCCCAAGAAACAGATCTGTGAAAGGGTTAACCATTTGATTGTCAAAAGCTTTGGGTTCTGCTGAGCTACTAAATTTCATGTGCACTTATTACCCAGGTTAGGTTTTTGCCATTGCTGGGCTGGCGCAGCATTTGCCTAACAGGGACAGACCCCTGTGGGGAAAACCAGACAATTAGATGATACTCTGCACACCTAGCATTTACTTAGCCTAAGCCACACTGGTATAAACTGAAAGGTAAACCATCTTTCTCTGATTACTCACTGGGAGTGCAGGTTCCACAATAAGCAGTTGTAACTAAATCTAAATTAGAGGAAGGAAATTAGCCGTGATCTCCGCCATCTTTACCAGATTCCAGCTCCTGCTGTCCCTCCATGCAATACTAAAATAACATTGTACTTTGTTTCAAGAAGAGGATAGGAAGGAATCATTTCCAGTTTAAATGGGTAATATGAAAAGACTTATTTTTCACCATTTATTTTGTCAGAAGGAAATTACCCACCAAACAAGCAAATGCAATATCACAAGGTGTGAGGTGGCAATGGTGATATATTCATCTTCTGCTCAAGTATCCCAACAATTGATATGTTTATGTGACAGTTATTAGGTGAAACTTAAAGGTCTCTATGAAGTGACCTGAATTTCGTATAAGTAATTAAGCATTCTTTGGAACAGGCACCTGGATACAAGTTTCCTGTGTCCCTGAAGAATGTCCTTTCTTCCTCCCCCTTATCCTTTCTCCTAATTCACATTCAGTTATTTAATACAGCTTTTAATAGCTTTAACAGGAAATACTGAGGGAGCTCTACCTCCTTTCCAAGTAGCCAGGTGATCAGGACCTTCCAACATCAGCTGTAGGGGATTTGGCTTCAAATCCCTGTTTTAAGTTATGCTAATTACAGCATCCTAAGGAGGTCATGCACTGGATATTGAGACATATACCAAGTCAGTGTCTCTTTCCAGCTACTTTCTGGTACGTGTTCAATTCCCATAAGGGCTGAGAACACCTTTGAGATCTGAGCCTAGTCCTCGTACTCAAGATAGAGAATTTTTTTGGTATTTAGGTAGATGGCAAACTTCTGGACTCAGGAGCTTCGGTACTCTGTGCACCAACTGAAACTTAGATGCTTGCATGGCTAGGGAACAGCTAGCAGGGGGCTAAGGATCCACATAGTGTAAAATATTTCTGTAAGAAGTGGATTCAAGTAGGCAGGTCCCTCACTCTCCCTATTTCTTTCATCCAAAGACAGGTCTTCATAATTGGCCACCCACAGCCAAATAAAAAAATGGGTGTTACTTTTATCTTCATGAAGAAAGAGTCAGGAAAAAGTTCTTAACCCTCTTGCAAAGTCTCTTTACTGAGTTTCTGATGATCTTGTCACTTTGAAATAGAAAAAAAAGCATCCTGTGCTTTGTTTGCCAGTCTATATCATGGTATTATGAAAACCTGAGTACACTGTCTAATTTTACTAGAACAGAAGAAATAATTGAGTTACTTGGAAACAGAAGGGATAAAGTTCAGGCATTATTACATCCCATTCTGTGGTATGTCCCATCCATTCATTCAGTCAAAATGAAACAGAGAAAACAGAGGAAAGGGATGAAATTCCCTTTCTTCTTCCAAAAGAGGCTGGATAAATTCTGGGCATAAAGAACACTACTGCTTGTGATATAAAATGGAAGATAAAGGTTGTTTGATTGCATGGAAGAGGCACTAACAGCTTTTCCCATCTTAAAAATGATCCTATTAGAGACAAATGAAGGAGTTCTAATCATCATTGAAACAACTCTTTTTGATTAAGTCAGACAGAAGAATCATTTAAGATATGGGAGACAATCAACCATGTTCAGATGTGAAGAGAGTATGTAACTGACATAGCACAAAACAAAAGAAAGACATTCAAATAATTTTATTTATGAAATATACCTTACTTATAAAATGCACATTCATATGAAACCACAGCATAATAATAATTGATATTTAGGCCAAGATGGGTAGGAATTAAGATCTTTATAATATAGATGGTGAATGAATTAAAACAGAGAGTAGGGAAATGATCTACTTAAAGTCATATAGAAAGCTGTTGAAAGTAGTAGGAAGAAGCACAAGATGTACTGTTTCTGAAATCTCTGCTATAATCATTAGATCAGTAATTCCCAGTCTGGCAGCCCATAAGATCTTCTGGCATGCTTGATGCCAGCATACATAAAAAAGTTAAAATCAAAGCCAACAGCAGAATGTTGCCCACATTACTTGCTTACTATTTGGCCTATGAACTAGAGACAATTCGGGGCCACTGTCTGAATGAACTAAATTTGTTTTACATAAGATGTGTTACGTGTAGAGTCACATTTTGTCCAGTCTCTAAGCCTGCCTTGTTGACTTATTAGGAAAAAAGAAATGGCATAAAACATTTTGCCAGCAATGACACAAAAAAGAAGATAACCACAGCCACGGTATTCCCCACCGGCACTAGAGAAGCAGAAGAAAGCAGCTGTGATCATGTGCATGCGCACAGCAATGGCAGCACTGATGAGCTACAGTTTAAACACAGTCCCAGAGCAGACTCTGTGCCTGTTTCAGCAACAGAGAATCTTGCATGAATCCTGAGAAAAATGACATATAACAAGCAACTTACTCATAAGGGTTGTCAAATAAATATTTGCCAAATATAGCTTATATTGAGGTAAATATGGTTGAGCACTACACACTCTAAATGTTATTTGCTGCCAACTAAACTTTCTTTTCTCAGTCTGGACTGACCACATGATGCTGATTCTTCTCATTTAGTGCAGTACCACTGCACACAGTGGTAAGTACCACTTAACATAGTTAAACATACGTTACAGGCTTTCCTTAAGAAATAACAACTTTCAACACCTGATTAGTGTAGTCAGCACAGGATTATAGAGCAGAATTAATTGCAAAAGAATACAGCTCAAGAGATGCAAAAGTGAGTCTCACTTTCAAACTCTTCATTGAACATTCTCAATATATGATATGAAAAGTCCCACATCAGATTTTCATCTGTCCTAGTTGGAAATCATGGGTAATTAACCCTCTAATGTTCTTTCCATCACAAGTGTTCATATTTCTTTTATTTTTGCTATTTAAAAATGAATCTGAATTATAAGTTTTGAGAGCAGGTTGAGAGTAACAAAACATATTAGGAAAATAAATACACTTTTGGCTTTCTTTTGACCAGCAATATGAGGAAAAAACTCAGAGACAACATTTTTTCAACTGTTTAGTATGGAGGAGTTTGAAAACACAGGTAATACACGTTCATTTCATATATAAAGGTAATTGCTTTTTAAAACAATACAAGGTTTAAACAATGCAAGTTATACTCAAACTTAATCTCATACAGCACATTTTTTTCTTAGGAGAGTATTTGACCAGAAACATTCTGAATCAGCCTTGATGGTTTCAATATATTCTTCATAAAAATTGCAAATGTAACCATCTTTTGGCATCTTAGTACTCACTGAGATCTACTGAAGACAAAAATCAGTGATTTTTGTGTTAAGCACTTCCTATAATTTTTTGCAGTTCTTCAGACTTGTACTGTTTTTAAAACTCTCCATGTTTCTCCACCTAATTTATGGTGTAATAGAGTGGGTTGTAATCAGGCTGGTTGGCTTTTAGGCCAGGAAACATTAGTAAGTACAGTCTCCTTGAATTCTAATTAGTATACTTCAGAAACTTCCTGGATTTGATGCAATGCAAATTTTTAATAAATGTAGGCCATCGGCAGCACTCACCGGTAGCATTGGCACGAAATATACCCTGCAACTTAGACATTCATTTCTGTATTTTTGTCTCCCTCATCACGTTTCCTTGATGAGGAACTGCAAAGCCAATTACTCATATTTTTTGAACTGCTATTAAAAGTGCTTTTTGTCTTACTATTTGCTCAGCTACTTTTTTGTTTATTTGTTTATTACAGAGCCTGTGCGTAGCTTCTATAAAGAATAGCAATTTTGCTCTTGCATCCCTTGCCAACAATTTAGAGGTTAGCTTCAGCTGAACTGCTAAATTGCTTTACAAAAGGTTATGGGAATCATTCCACCAATAAGGATTTCTGTACCACCCAAGCTGTATCTTGGATCAACAGATACTTGTGGAAACACTTAAGGCCAAAATGTTTTCTCAGAATATAGAAAGGCTTTAAAGAGCAAGGGTCCACCTTCTCCATCTAATATTATACCCAACATCCACTTGCTCCAATATGCTGTGTGTGAAGTCCAGAGACATGGCATAGTTACAGTACTCCTGCAATTCCTTTTTTCTCTCTTATGTACCTGTGCCAAAGTGGGGGTTCAGCTGTGCGAGAGAATCAGCTTCTCCTGCCATTCTACGTAAAGATTTTCCTTGGCTGTAAAAACTTTGTCTTTAATAATGCTACCGTATGTCTGGATTTCCCTGGTCTTGGTGCGTTTCCCACTAGAAGTTCTACTTGGGCAGGATGCGTCCTACTCCATCCGAGATTCCAGATGCTTGGAAATATCAAAGAGGTTGAAAGGTCTTGGGGAATCCTAATTGCCTAATGAAAGTACACAGATCAACACCCACATACAGAGGAGAAAATTAGACTTACTGCACATAAGATAACTTGATCATGGGTCCATATTTCTGTGAAAAAATCCCCCTAGAATGATGGCACACCTATACCTTAATGTCCAAAAATTGCCCCAAATGACTGCTCTGAAACTGAGATCTTCTAGCTTTTTTTTTCCCCTCTCATTTGACAGATATAATATTTATTTGCCTCTGCAAGTTTACCCACATTAGCCTGACAACATGCCTTAAATCTGAAGACAGACTTGTTTTGCCTCTAAGTTCATTCATTTTTATATCTTTTCGCTGACACTGCCAGTGCAGGTAGCAATCACAAATGCCAGTAATTGCATGGTTTACATGATGTGGACACAAACATAGGAAGACACTGGTACCAAGGATTGATGTTCACTTCTCATAGTCACCCAATAGTTCTTTCCTTTAAGATAAATGCAGTATAAACCATTTTCAGTTTCTGAATCATACTTTCCCTTTGTCAATAGATATTTTATATTAGACAAAAGAGAGTAATAATGAAGAACCCTGAGATAAATGTACTTGCCCCTTATACTTGTTCTGCCCTCCAAATATTAATGCAATATTAACAGGTAATTGAAATTATCTAAGTTAAAATGGATTTCCAATTATCTGAAATAGCTTGAGACTGACAGTAGGTTTGTTTTCCTCATTTACACAGAAAATTATACTTTTACCTACATAAAATACTGCAGTTACACAAGAAGTCACTTTTATACATTCCAAACTTTTTAAATAAGTGAATATTACATATAAAGACTACTCCCTTTTCATGTTTTAAACTATCCACATTTTGAGTCCATTCTGTTTTCATATATCAGCAACTATTTCTGTGCTGTAAACATTTTAAAATTGTCACTGAAAGGATACAAGTAGGTGGAGAATGAATATTGTCAATACTTCTAAAAACAGTCAGTAGATTTAATATTAGTATGTACAGTGATAGAGGGGAAAAGGATAACCAATACATAGTCTTCACTGAATTTCTACCTGTTTTACTTTGCTTTAGTAAGGCCAGATCTAAAAAAGGACTGTAAATGTACCAGAGGTACACAAAAACTGTCATGATATGAACATCCTTGTTTGAGTTACCTATCTAATTTTAGCACTTTAAAAATATATGTATCTACAGCCTTTCAGATAATAAAAGATATGGCTTGGTCATTTACTTTCAGGCACCTGAAATATACAACAAAATAGCGCAGAAAACATTAAACAATTCAAAATATGATTGGAGCTGACATGAAGCAATGCAGCAAGTGCTGGAGTTAGATAAGAAATTATACTTAGCAAGCCAGACACAGAGAAACCTTTTGCAAGATCACCAAGGAACAGTCTGTGCCTGTCAGAAGCACTGAATCTCCACATTTTGTTAGGTTAGATATCTTCAATATTCACAGAAATAAATGTTCACATATCCTTTTCAAACGAGTCCCAGGGTGACCCAATTTGCATGCAAATGTTTACATTTCCTTCAAGGTAGATCATCTAAACTTACTTTTTGCTGCTTCGAAACAAAAACTAATTTATTATTTCCCTATTTAGGATACAGACAAATACGTACTGCACATGGATGTAACAAAGATTTTACTAGCTTGAATCTTTTGCATCAAAAGCAACATGTAGATATAGGCCCTATTACAAGATGTTTATGAAACCATCTTCTTTAAACTGGGATCTTATCACTAAGCACAGGGAAGTTAACAGGGCCTTGGTCCAGCTGTGCAAAGTAACTTAACCAGGAGTAACATGCCCATATTTCGGTGTCAAAGACCCAGCATAAGTGACTGTCACAGGCATAAGTTTGCAAGCTGTGAATTAGAGGAATAGGCTTGGTCACTCACTGGTTATTTGTTTAATGCCTCAGGGCTAGTACCAATCACACCACTTACATCTTTCCAGCCACCTGCAGGACTGACTAGCAAGTGTGGGTTCAATGATATTCCTAGCACCTTAATTCCAGGAGAAGGTATCCCAAGAAGTCTGTGGAGCACTGACAATTTATATATATATATATAAACATTTTATATTAAGATATTGTCAACCATTGCCTCAGTTATCTGGAGGACATGAGTATCATTAAGTCATCAACAGTGATGATGGAGTTTTAAAAAATCTCCACAGAACTCATCTTAAAGAAAGCATGTGGATCTATGGAATATTAGTGCAGCATTGTGTTTGCGTGGCATCTAGTCGGGTTCGTTGCTGTAGCCATATTCCCGCAGAATTCAGCCATGGAATGGGAAGTAGCTAGCAATATCAATATAAGTTTCAATGGGAGCATGAGAAAGAGTTTTCAGGAGCTGGCAGCAGCATTAAACTTCCCAGAACATACGCCATAGTTTGGATTCTGCTTTTACATGTTGGGAAGATCTCGCTGCTCTTGTAGAGCCTCACATAGAGCCAGGTCAAGGGTTCAGCAGGACAAGGTGGACATGAAATCAGCAGGATATTGCTCTGCAATGGCTGATTACCGTCTCTGTTGGTTCCTGTCCCCTGAACCAATGGGGTGAGACAGAGCCTGGGAGACTGCAGCAGACCCGGCATTCAGTGGGACCAGATGTGCAGGCAACGGTGCTACCATCACCCGTCAGTGCAATGGTTTTGCTGCTCCAGCAATCTTTCTAAGGAACTACCCGCTCTGCTTATGGGTATAAGCTCCATGTCCTCAGTTCCAAAAAATAATGAAGGAAGGGAAGGATTAGATACGAGGAACAGCACTGTGACACATCTTCAAACTTGAGATTTTTGCCTCTCAATGCAGAACTCCCTCTGCATTCAAAAAGAACCATAAGCATCTTCCTATACAGACTGGCACAGAAATATGAATGTATGTATTTATATGTAAACACAGATAAATTTGCTTTGACACTCACAGTTCCTTAATTCAGGAAAGCCCTTGCTTGCAAGCATTTTGAACCACAAAAGCCAGCTCTGATAACTTTATTTGCTTGCCATTCAGTAATTATATATTTCAGTCACCCAAAGATGTTCAAATGCTGGAAACTGGAAAGAAGTATCAAACATTTTTATAAATACAGTGACTGATTCCATGATTTATTCATGAGGTTATAAGGTAGTGTTGGGTTTAGCAATCACTCCATAAATAGGGCAATAAAAGCACAGACCAACACCTTTCACTTACCCTAGTAAGTAACTTCATGGTCAGATTTGTATGGTATACTGAGCAGAAAGCCATTTTCTGTCAGATAATGAAAATATTTAGAAAACCTCTAGAGCAGTGAGGGTTATAAAACTTCTAAAATTGTAATTGTTTTACTCCATTATTAGAAATGAAAATATTGGGAAATTATTGAAGTTTCACAGTAAATAGGGTGTTACACCAAGTAACCCTCAGGCTGCTAAGAAAAGCATTATTGAACTGCATAAAAAAAAGAGAGAGTGGATACTTTTTTATCTACTATTATTGTATAACAATAACTATATAATAGTATAAGAATACCCTAGTTGTCATTTATCTTGTTTTATAAACAAAACAGCTATCCTTGTGAGTACAGTGTATTCTACATAATTTAAAATGAGAAAGAAGTTAAAATAATTTTTAACAAATGTGATTGCATGAGGCTCACCAAACACAACTGCACATATTCTGCAATAACTCTTTAGCACATTATCTCAATTCTAAAAAAGTTAAAATCAAATCATAAAAATTATTATTTAAAAAAAGAATAAAATGCTTGAGTTCACTTAAGAATCAGGCCTGTCCTAAGCTGGTATTTTTATCCAATGTGTTAAAGAAATCTTTTCTGGGGGGTAAGATCTGTGTCTAAATCATTTTTCCCCTATATGAAAAAGAGAGCAACATGCATAACGTGTCATTCTGATCTGGCCCATCTGTACTTTGAAGTAAGAATTTGGGTGGACTATTCTTGATCAACACTGGAGAGATCTCCAAGAAAAACCTGGAAAGGCACAAGTGATAGCAACAGCTAAGCTGGGTATAACACCAAACTTCTGTAAACCATTTGTATCCATTACACATTAGAATCTTATAAACAGCCAGATTCTAACTTGCAACCAAAAGTGCAACAGGACCTCCAGCTCTCAAGGAAGCCAAATGTAAACTGAAGGAAAGAAAAGTATATTCATACGACCAAAATATTTCTAAATCAGATGAAAAACAAGCATCCAAATTTCCATACTGTACTTTAGTCTACTAAAAATACATTCTGAGAAAGTCTACTAAACCCCTCCTAAAAGATTTTGAGTAAATGTAATATTCTTGTCGTATAAAGGAAACTGTCCAACATTATTAAAAACAAATATACTCTCTATTAATTTATTTTACCAATGCATTAGATCACATATCTTGGTTTTTTGTGCAATATTTCTGTGTATTTTTGGAATGTTATCATAAAGTTAGATTACTTAAAAAGGACGAGCAAGTGATATTAAAGTAATTGGTAGATTCACTAGGAGGTATGTTAATGATGGCAAATCATGCTTAGGTGATATAGTTCAATTAAGTCCAGGCAACGAGGTAGAGTTAGGCCTGGTAAGTCACACCTGGTAAGTCATCCCAGCGCTCCAGAGATGTGGCTTCCCAAGGAGCAATTGATTGGCTTTTGAATACAGTAGGGCATTATTTAGTCAGTATTTACTTGTGGTTCAGCTATTTTGTTGGGATCTAAAGCAGTTATCCTGACTTCACTTAAAGAAATTATAGCTTTAAATAATACCAGCACCAGCCAGCCCATAACACATATGTGTAGAGAGCAAGAGAATTTCCCTAAGAACACCAGATTGACTAAGTCAGAGAGATTTCTCGCCTCTTTTATAATCACTAGGGCTTGAGAGCTAATTTCCAGTCTGTTGTAACTAATCAAAACATTCTCAGTGATGAGGTCCAGTGTGATTCCAGGGCTAAGGGATAATCTTAAGAAAAGAACAAAGTGGGAGTAAGTTGGTGGTACTGGAGCTACAGCCACGGGCTAGTCATAAAACAGTGCATCTTGGGCAATAGAGAGGTATGAGTAAACCCATTAAAGGTTTTATTTATTTATTTATTTTTGAAAGACCTGTATCTGCCAGAACTTCTTTCTTTCTTCTAGCAATAATAAATTATTATTTTTTAATCAGCCAAACACCTTCCTAATTCTTCTTAACAATTTTACAACAGGCAAAACTAAGGATGTTACACATGATTAGCCTAAAACCACATGGCAGCCTGTGTCTGAGCAGAATTTAGAGCTGAGCTAAATAAAATAATTCCTTCCCCATTGCCAGTCCTCTCATGTGACTGCCTTCATAAATCATAGTGTTTTGATACCAGGATAGGAGAGAGTTACCATTTATACTTTATGTTCAACATATTTATGTCCTTCATATTCCTGTGCCAAAAATAGTTCAGTCAAATTTTAGGAGCTTGGGATTTTTTCCACTATTGTCTGCATGTGCACTTCCTGTTTTTAAGGATGATTCATTTCAGGAAGCGCTGAGACCACAAAAAATACACAAATTCATCAAAATAAAACAAACCTGACTGAACCTATGTTTTTAACATTAAAAAACACAAGAAGATTCTTGTGACAATGCTCAAAGTAGCTTGAACTTTGTGAAATTTCAATAATTATCTTCCACCGTATTTAGAAACTCACCATTTCCTTTGTCTTTCAGCTACAAAGTTGGTGCTGAATTTGCTAAGTTTAAAAGAACGTATTAAAAGGGGGAAAGATAAGGTTATTATGCATAAAGAAAAAGAAACTCATCCCTGGTCTACACCAGCTTTTTCCAGGAATCAAAAAATATAACTAGAAATAGTTCATTTATTGTAAGTTAATTTGTATAAGGACTTTGCAAAGTAAAACACAACTGCATTCTTCTATAGCTGTAGTATACTTAGCTTTACATAAAACAATCTAATTCCATATTAGTAACCTGATCCAACTTCCATGAAAATGGCAAAGCTGTGCTTTGAGAATTTATATGAACTTTCTTTTTAAAATAGATTTAGAAAGAGTCAAAGATTTCTTGTATTGTAATGTTATAGGTGTGATCAGACAACATCCTAACTGCATTCACATTCAAGAGTAAACAGTTCATCAATTTATTTCAAGGTAACCAACAAAATTATCATTGTTTGGCAACTTACCAACCTTTTAACTGTTGTCCTAACTAGCTCATCCTTACTATTTTGCTTGTAAAACTGCCAGAAGAATCACAGAATTGCTGAAAAAAATATTATTTTTACAGTGCAGTAGGATTGCTAAGCTTTTGCCTTGTTTTTGATTAATTTCATGCCTGACACAGCCAGAGATTAGGCCCTGACACAGGTTATAATTAAATATTGAAATCATGAAGTGCAAGAATGTTTAATTTTTAAAATATGAGTTTTAATTTACCTCATACAGAGAATAGCTCTGGTCACCTGCAGAGATACATTACACACTACATTGCCTAATGTAGGATGCCCGAATAAGGCTGAGCATACAGTTAAAGTAAACTAATGCAATTTACTGAACAGCAGTCAAATATTTATCCAGTTGATGAAGCAGACTTTATGTGAAACTCAGACAATAATTAAAGAGAAGCCTTGCTTAAAACATGCTTATTCCAGTTTTCACAAATATGTTATACCAAAGCAGCATCTTCTTTTTCTCAAATATTGATGTTCTCCTAACACATTATACAGTGAGCTTGTCCTTGGCATTCTCTTGACTATTTAATGAATACATTTCCTGGCATTTGCCTTATCTTTGTTATGTTGTTCTTTGGAGAGCTAAAACTATTATTTAGCCCTTGACAGGAAAACATCAAAGCAAGCTAGTAAAAGGTCTTACAGTATCAGAGTTATTAACATGGTATTTGATTAAACCATAGAAAGATGGGGAATAGATACTACAGAATATGTCCACTGTACTGAGACTTGCAGAACCTTGGATGTTTTTTCATAGAACTTTTACATTTGTTTTTGTCATTTCATCTGAGCCATAGTCTGAATAGTCACAGACTGAATACTAATCCTAAAATTATTTTGTAGTGCTGAATCTCTATCATTTCAAATAGAATTAAATATGTCAAATATTTCCAGTTCTTAGGAACAAGTATTTGTGCATCAAGTTTTAATTTTCATAGTAAAAAATATTCTAAATATTTCTAATATTTAAATATTAGAAAAATATTGCTAAGTCCTTTAATACCAACAACCTGAGAAACTCATTAAGATACATCTATTACATTTTCCCATTTTACAGAATATAGAACAAAAGCAGACGTTTAGCATGCAGATAGTTATAAAGATGCAAAGGCCTCAACCCTGCATTTATAACTTTGAAGTTCATGTGTCCTCCATAGTTTACAAACATTATTAAATCTTCATATTTCAAAGCACTGCTTAGAATCAGGAAGCCTGGATAGTTGTTCATTGTAGCATCTCACGCTGACCACAGTAACAGATGGGACAGAGTTTTGACCTGAACTATTTCTAAATTTGGCCTGAACTATTTCTATATACCCCAAACCAGTGACAACATATTTGAATAACACATTACTGACCAGTAGGTAATGATGAATATATACTTACTGGCTATTAACAAGGCCCAAAGTTTTAAGTAATACAAAGCTGATAAAACATTCCTATGCATCACCTACAAAATATATCATGCTTCAAAATGCACCCTGCAAATAACACTTCACTTATTCTAAACAATATCCTTTTTTTGCAACAGCTGGACAATTCAACAAAGAGTAACAGCATGAGGTTTCCCCTTTAGTTAAGTAGAATTTTTTTATTTTGATAATATCAGCAGTACAAATGTCCCCTACATTGGGAAGGCTAATGTAGCATTTCTATGAAATCACTGTTACCTTAAATAGATCAGACAAGCAATAAAGACAAACTCCAACAACACCAAGTTAGCACATCAGAAAAGCTATTGAGCAAGAGCCTAACTGGCATAAACTAGCATAACTCTACCTTCAGCTGAGCTGTGCCAATACACATCAGCTGGGGTTCTGGCACAATATTTAGAATCTGCATCCAGCCACACTTCGTTTTCAACTTCAGCCTCCAACCCAAACCAGCTGTATCTGCAAGCAGCTAGGAGGTCGCCTTGCAGACTCTGTATCTGGACTATTTCTAGTCTTGAAGGTGCAGTATCACCTCAGTCCTTGCATCCTTAAAGGCAAGATACCACAAACAGTTACAGGTTTTTAAAATCTCTTGTTCTTACATGCCCTAAGAGTCACTGTGTGTGCAAGCTGTGTAAAATCTGAAAATTAATGTTTATTAACAATAGGACATTACAGCAAGTAGTTTGAGCTGCAGAGGATTTGGCAATGAATTCTGCCATTCTGACTGGTTTATAACAATCATGTTATTGTTCAAAGCGTGTAAGGAAAATGACAAATCACAAAGTTTAATTGAGGCACTACTTCATCAATTAACTCATCTGGTGATTATTAGTCAATAATTTGGGGGTAAGGCAACAATCCCACCTGCCTTGTTCCCCCTCACCTGAATGGGGAAGGCTGCTATCAGCCCATCTTTCTACCAACCTCTTTTCTGATAATTAAGGACCAGGAAAAAGGTAGCTGTTTTAATATTAAATCAGTCATTAACATACTCAGTTCTATTTGATAGCTTTATTATTGTTCATATGATTATTTAAAGAACTTACTTGCTAAAACAGATTCAAAACATAAGAAGATCTGAAGTATCAGAAGTAGGATCACCGGTGCTGTTGCACTGCATCAGATTTTGTGGTGATTTTGCAACCTGCAGTTGTGGTAAATAAGCATGGGATCATCAGATTAATTCTACTGTGACTTAAGCTTGGATCTGATCCTCGGACTTCTAGGATTTAAAGACTAAAGTAATAACCTCTGTAATATTATAAAGTTTTTTTTTTCTTTTAACACTGTGTGTTTTTTTATTACACTGTTTGTTTGGGTTTTCTAAGCAGGTGCCTAATTAAGCAATGAAAATATAGATTAAGCTAAGAAACATGTCAGTAAAATCAAAACTAATTTGGCTACAGTATTTTATAAATGACTATGTTGAGTAATTTTAAATGCTTTTCAAAATCTTTGTTTTTGTGTTATTCTCTCCAAAAGGTTTCTGAGCCAGTAAAAATATTTGAGTAACTATTGTGCGCTACCAAAGAGACAAAAAACCTGACCTTTTAGCTGAAAGTAAAACAGGATCAGATTATAGGACATCTACCATTTTCTGAAGATCACCTTGGTTTGTCCACAAATATTGTTAAATGTCTACAGGCTCTGGGCTCTATTCAGAGCAAGCTCTGTGGTGGTTCATATTGCACCATATTACACTTTTTTTTTTCCTTTTTTTTTTACATTCAGTTATTTCCTCTTAAAGCTCCCATTTTAACATAATAAAACTTTCTAAAGGATGCAGGAGCTTCGGACTAGAAGGGCCATCAGGTCATTGAGACCAGTGCAGCCCCCACATCTATATCCATAAATGCATGCAGACAATTCCAGGAAATCATGTAGTAGCTGCTTAATCCACAAAACTTCTACTCTACATTCCTTTGTACTACAACTATTGAGCATTTCCCAAGACCATACAAAAGCTGACCCCATTGCCCCCAAAACTGCTGACACTACAAAAGCTGCAGTTTATTCCAGGAGGAAATATCAAATACAACGCAAGAGTCTTAAGTAAAAATACCCAAAGATTCTTGGCTCTAAATCTCACATTTTTACATTTTTATACCTCCTTTGTGTATACATAACACTGATTTATTCTCCTTCTGTTCATTTCTATTTACTTCACAGATCTGAATGAGTCTAATTTGTGCAAGAGTATCTCATGTGTTACTGGCTCTCACATCATCTTACCTCCAAAGTCACTCTTCTTTTCTTCACTGTTATGTATAATCCTTACACTTTATTTATCAAGATCTAAGATTGCATGGAAGGGAAATGGTCACAAGATTGATTCTGTGCTGTCAAAAGAAAAAAATAATGCTTGAAGGGCCTAATACTATGACCCTTAATTACATGACTAATTGTACTTAATGTACTTAATGGATCCACTCACAAAGGCTGCAGGAGTGGGTCTGAACAGATTATGTATTGCCCCCTAGAAACCTATACATGCTTGGCATGTACCCACTAAGACGATGTCTGATTCACATGTCAGAACAGATGCCACTAACACAGAGGGCTGTGAGTTTAGCCTGCCAGAAAGCATCCATTTTCACATTGAACTGTTCACTGCAGCAAGATACCTGAGTACACACTGGCTCGTGACTGCTACAGCCCTGTGCCATTTTACAGTGCATAGAATCTGTAATGGAAGAAATCATTCCACAATAAAAATTATTTAAGATGGCCTTACTTAGCCTGTATGCATCATAGGGCATCAAATTATTTTACATGGTGCATAATGACCAGCTATTGATGTTCTCCACTCAGGCTTACCAAGTGAATGGAAAACTTCACCTATGAAAAAAGAAGGTTCATCATGCCATACTGTACAGTGTCTTGCTTGACGACTAAAACTGGAGATTAAATAACAGCTAATGGCTACTTAGACTAATTCCTATGTACTTACATATTCTTAGTTTGTACCCCTATGCATATGTGTGCACATGTATGTGTGTGTGTATCTAAAAATCCATACAAGAAAGTACTAGTGATGGGATTGTTTAGCGTAGTGTAAATATTCATTTTAGCTGAATTTTCAGCTCAGTAATATTGATAATGAGACTTTAATTCACTACAACTATTTCAGTGAGTAGTATTTTTTAATAAATAAAAAACCCCCACAGCTTTAGAAGACTATTTCTTTCAAAGAATGAAATTTTTAAATGGGAAATGTGGCTCTCTAAAGAAGTCTCATTCACATAGTGTAATTTGGAGGATATTTTCTTGATGTTTTGGAAAAAAATATACCTTCAGCTGCACCCTAGAACCCTTTTAAATGGTTAGTATTAGAGCTGATACATCAGTTAGCTTGATTGGTTTCTCTTTTTTAGGTACAGATGTAGACACAAATATTTTATTTCATTTGAAATGTAAAAATAATGCCAAATTCTTGTTTGAAGTTGTTTGTTAGATGACAATTGCTGGTAGAAATATAACCTTACTTATGCAAATCACTAGAGTTCATGGTAAGTCTGACATTTACAAAATTAATGAACTAAATAATTAGGTGACCTGGTAAGCGAATTGGTAAACCAGAACTATTAATCTTTTAATGAATTCTTTACTATCACTTAAATAATAAATTCTTTGCATAATTTTAAAGGATTACAGTAAAGAAACATTAGAATAAAAATCCCATTACGTGAAGGTACGTTACTTTTATAAATCTGTCATTATGTCTCTTTTTATTGAATTCATTTCTATCCAAGTTTAGAAGAGTGGCAATTCCTGCACTGGTGACTAACAGTCCCCAACATTTTAGTGGTAAGGTTTTTTCTTGCTAAGACAAAAAGTCTAGGATCATTTACTGCTTCAGACAAACCACTGCCTAAAATGAGTAATCAGCATACAACTGTAATTTCAGAAATCCCCTATTTGATGGTGTGCATCACACATGTTTCAGATTTTCAAAGCACTAGTAAGTTAACCAGGCACAGTAAATGATGTTTCTGAACCGGTTCCATTTAGAAATCATTTTTCTTTATTCCGCATGTTGCTGGCTTTCACCTTTCTACCCATTTTGTATCACATCTCTTACTTCCCTTTTTCATGTTAGAGTATCCTGAATTCAAATGCTCTCTTAAACTCCGATACACCAGTAATCTTAATATCCTACCCACTTGGTATGTAAATGTTTCTCTCCCCATCTTTCTCTGTATCAATATTCACAATGAAATTAGAAATATCAGAATGGAAAATTGAGAGTACTATATGCTTCTCCTGGTACCATTTTTCCCCTTCAGGAAACCATTGCTGTACAGACTTGAAATACTAATACACATTACCCTTTTTCACTATATCTAGTTGTCTATATGTACCAGAGAAAAGATAGGGTATGATACATGTGCATTTATTTTTATTGCTACCTAATCTGATTTGGCACCAATACCAAAAAAACTTAAGATTTCAAAGACTTGCAAAAAAGGCTTTGAAATTTATCCACTTTTTAATATTACAGTCATTGAAAACAGCCAGGAAAAACACCATGTATCCAAAACTGTAAAAACATTTTTTCAAGTAACTTTTAAAAACTTAATACTTATTAATACTTGTACTTAATTTTCAGTTTTTCTCCCTTAAAAGATGCCACAAATAGTATCACCTGTCTTAAGGTTATAAAACATTTGAAACTGATACTGAAATGTCATAGAGTGGTAAAAGCAATAATGGAAATAATGAAATTAGCATCTGACTAGGATCTTTCTTATAAAAAGTTATCTCCATGACATACAAAAAAGCAGACAGAGCCACCTGTGTGAAGACAAAAACATAACACTCGTTCCTTCACGAAGCTGAAGGAATGGGTTTCTACACCATTTCATTGGCACATGTCAGATACTTGAGGATTTTTTATTACCTCCAAACAAGTGTTCAGATCATATCCTGAGAACACCTCCTGTGAACTTTCTGAGCAATAGCAAACCACCTGAGATGTCTATAGCATAATGCAAAGACTTTAAGTTTTGATCTTATGAGCATTTCTAAAGATGTTTGCCTTGCTTATGAGTACAAAGGATTGACCAAAGATTGGCTGTGACTGATGGTTACCCTATCCATGTCTATTTTTATAAAATATCCTCTTAAATGACAGTAAAATAAAAATAGCAAGACTACATGAAGGCGTTCTACTGATGCAGTATGCTTGGGGAACAAAATCCTAAAAATGAAACCCCACAGCTGACAGAGCCTTGTTGTTTGAAGTCAGTTCAGCTTATATTCAGGGAACTGGTGCAACTTCATCAACAGAAAATCTTATTCTGTTGTCCAGCCATACAAGTGGGGCTTTTGTCATTCATTAATGCAAGAACAGTAACTAAAGCAGACAGTGACACACACAGTAATTCTCTAAAATCACAGAATGCTATTCCTTCCCACAGAACACTGTGCCATTAGGTAAAATAAGCTATAAGAAAGCAAGAAAATACATTCTGCAAACAAGCTCGCTTGCTAACAGTAGCTGGCCAAAAATTTTCCACTGGACCAATTTGAATTGGAAAATACAAAGCCAAAAACATTTGAATAAATGCACATACACTTAAGTTCAACATATTGCAATATGAAGTGGGATGGGAAGTGTGTAAACAGAATCAGTGGGACAACAAAGTGGAACAAGTTCTGTTACCATGAGTATTTGGTATACAGCATTTGAGGCTGTGCTTCATTAACTGCTCTGAATGAACTCCCTACAGTTATTCAAGTTATTTAACTTTGCAAGTGGGACAGCATATCTAGAACATCTAGAAATATCCAGCAGACAGAAAGGGCTTCTCTAGCTCTACCTCGCAGATGGTAGTGCGATAAAGAGACAGTCAAATTAGCTTTAAACAAATTAGGTATTAGAAGTCTGGCCAGAGCAGTGTGGGACTCAGTGCGTGCTTCTCCACACAGCTTGTGACACTGCCACCCCTCTGTCTCCTCCAGCCAGGGCAACCGGCACTGCTCCCTGCATATGAGAAAGCTACTGGAATGCCTCAGAGCAAGCTGCCACAAGCTGGCCTTGTAAGGTCATATTCAAGTGCTAGTGTAAAATGGGAACCAAACAGGAATAAGGACTTGTGTGAACAAGGGAACTAAGAAAGACTGATTTCCAAAGGATTTGTTTTGCCTGACTTTTTTCACGTAATTACATTAAGGTTGCAGTGTAAACCAAGCATAGATAACAGATAATCCATATAGGAGAAAACAGCACAAATGACCTAATCCTGGGAAAAACGTAAATCAAAATATGATCTCCAATAGTCAATGGAAAATTCACAGGACAGAGATAACTGAAGATTGGATTGTTTGCTTTGTAATACAGTGCAAACTTCAATGTTAAAGAGTCTTTTCATTTGTAGAAAAAGATTCTCTCCCTCTTTTTCTTACAACTTAAGTGTTGATTCTCTGATGTCTAATACAATTAAACTGCACACTCCAACTCTTTCTGCAGTAGCAGAATTAACATGGTCTATCTCTTCTAACTATTTCTAAAAGATAAAAATGAGAAGAAAGGATGCTAGCATAAGCTTGAACAGTAGAAGTTAAGACTTGGCAGAGAAATTATCTTTGATGATTTAAAAATGCATAGGTATATATCATAAGGTCATTTTTCAAAAATGCAATTTAACCTTGACCCTGGAACTGAGGAAGAAAGAGTGAAAAAAAGAGTCACAACAAATTTTTTTTATATCCCATTTAAGCGATGGATGAAATTACTTCTTCAAGTACAAAGAAATTGGGGGAGGGTGCTAATGGAAATGCTGAGTAATTTACTTGAAAAATGTTCTAAATGTCATCAAATACAGTTTTTATATTTGTTTTCCAGACAGTGCTGATAATTGCACTATATTTCTCTAGCAGCCTCTACAGGAAAATCCCAGCTATAGCAATCACAGTAGCCTTAGGCTTATTTAGAAATGAGAGGTGGCTAGAATATCAGGCAGTAAAGGGTAAATATGTAAGAGAAAATAAAATGTACATGAGTAAGAAGAAATAGCAGACAGAGCAAAGCAAGTGTAATTTGTTAGGAAGACACTGAAATAATCTATTTGAGCTGATTATTTTAAGAATGCAGATAAAGTGACACCAAAATAATATCAGTTTAATGTACACTGACAGTACCCAACCATCAACTATTTGGATAGGCTACAAACAGCTTAAGGATTCCACTTGCTGCTGGTACCTTCAATCAGAAGCTCTTCAGACCAGCAGTGTGGGAATACTCCCTTTGAACAGCTGAGTGATATGCAAAAGATATAAAAACAGATATAAATGCTAATAAATAAAAACTAAATGAATAATACTCAATGCAGAAATTTTAAGAAGGCTGAGAAGATGTTGGCATTCAAAGGAAGTGCCAGTCAGCTACAGTAATCATCTTTAACTATTCCAAGAAAGAAGGAAGACATTGGCATTATTGAAACGAAGCAAGGTGTGTTTCTGTAGTAAAAGTTCTGTGGCGAAGCTTTAACAGTAAAATGAAAAGGTTATGCAACTGAATCTCTCAGCTCTGAATGAGCAAAGCAACATAACATTTATGGGTCTGAAGAGACCCTACCAGAAACATACAGCCTTTTATCCAAGCCCATCCAGAGCAATAGACTTTGAAATACAGTAGTTGTTTGTTACTTTATGGGCAATAGAGTATTAAAAAATAAATAAATATTTCTAGCACCGTATTTGTATAAAATAGAAAACATTCAGTCTCCTCTGGAGCCAGCTAGGTAATGTTTTGCTTTTGCTTGACAGCACATACTCCTCAGATGAAAACCTTTGCTTAAATTAATTTGAAATAACAAAAAACAAATTAAACAGCTGAAATAATTTATCTTGAAAATGGTGAACTTAGCACGCTTTTTAGGATCTCTGAGATACATTTGATTTATGACTTTGCTGTGTAATTGTGTTGGGGATATCTACCCTGCAGCTTTTTGGATGTTTTTACTCATACCACTCGCTCTTGCAACATCTGTGAATACCTGCAGCTTCAACAGGCCTGTCCACTCCATTCCTACTCATTGCACAGCTTTACCCGCTATTACAACAGCCCAGGTAAATACCCACACCCTACAACATAACTCTCCAAAAATACTCTCCATGTTCTGAGATTACAGATCATCACCTTTTGATTCTTTTTTTTTTCATATATGAGAGCACATGCTTATTTAATCATAATACCTTTCCCTTGATGAAAACCAAAAGGACCAGATGAAATGTGAAGGTAGATAATAAAGGTAAGGATTGGCTGATGGTTGAAAGCTCACCTTCTTTCTCTTTCAAACACATATGGTGTAATAAAACAAGTAACAAAATAAAGAATAATAAGACTGTTGAATGATTGATGCTGGCCAGGCCATAAATTACAACAGAAGCAGAATCCAATACCTGAAAATTCCTATCATGGAGGCTAGAAAGAAAGCTAAGCTATGCACTGGGAAACCTAATCTGTATATAGATTTTTAGCTGTTCTTTTTCTCTGAAATGGGCAACGTGCATGCCCACCAGAAAATCCCAAAGCCCAGTTTGCCCAAGAGGCACTGAATTTTAGTGAGATCTAAAATGCAAATCAAACCTACAGTTGTAATGTAGGCCTTCTGGTCTATTACAGAGATAACACATATATAGTCTATGGAATAAAACCTGCCTTTATAGACCCATTAGTAAAATCAAAAAATCACAAACCAAGAGTTATCTCCAAAACTTACAAAGAACGGTGGATATGTTTTGTCATTGATTTTATCCTTAACAACATACCAGTCATCATATAAGTAGCAGAAAGAAGCACAATAAAGTTGTATTTTCTTAAATTATCTAGGGATTATTTGATGAGGAAATCACTAAGAAAATCACATTATAGCTGATCGATGGCTATAGCACAAATGTCAATGCCTTAATAATTTCTCACTAAAAGCTGAAAACTTTGCCCCATGTATGAAGCATAGAACAATGGTAAAGACCCACTGCAAGTGTCTTCCCTGTTCTAGGGCAGAGACTGCATTTGCTTTGTGCTCACTTAGTTACTCAAGCAGATGTAATCATTCTGACGGCAAAGCAGAGAGGACTGAGACAGGAGATAGAAAGTCATCTTTACAGCTCCTGTTTTCAAAGCTTAATACCAAAGCCCATATTTTGCTTTCTACATGTAAACCTTAACAACACTGGGGAAGAGAGAGGATGTGTGCCATGTCCTGGTTTCCAGCCTGAGCTACTGTGATGAGGACAAAGAACCAGTCTCTGCGACTTAGGTAATTATTTCTGTGTCGTGATATTTCCAAAACAGTAGTACTGCTGCCTCTTGCTGCTGATGTTAAGGCCCCAGCACTCCCTCATGCACTTACATGAAAAAAAAATAATGGGAATGTTCTCATTTTTTGGGACCCAGTAAGACAGGATATTTTAGTAAGAGGCAGCCAGGAATAAGGACAGTTTGGGGAGAGGCAGTGCTGGGAACTTGCTGTGGTGCAGTGGTTGCCATATCACAGAGAAAATACAAACCATAAAGAAAACTGAATCATTATATCTTGCCATTGATCTCAGAAACATGAACCTCTCTATCTTTCTTTTGAAAAAGTTCATTGGATTATTAGGAAGCCCAAACAAGAAAAACAAAGAGGAAAAAACCCCTCCAGCATTCTTTACTCTTAAATGGATAAAATGCATGAGAACTCACTGCCATTGAAAACACAGCTTGCCAAACCAGGAGAACCCAGCTGGCACTCCCCAAATGGAACAGCCTGAGATTTTTCTTTTTCAGCAATGGAAGATGCATATAGATATTTTTATATTGCCTAAAGTATAAGAGGGCCAGAGTTCTCCTAAGTTCACATTGTTCCTTCCAACCTCACTGAAATTCATGAGGTAAATCAGCCTGGGACACAGAGCAAAATCCCTGTACATAACACGTAGCTGCAATTAGCGGATCACCAGGGAAGGGCAGGGAGGTGTGTGGAACCCCTTCAAAGTTGAAGGAGTGAAGCCTGTCTGCAGACAGTAATCCTTTGCACTCAAGAAAATGAGAAGGAGAGGAGAAGTGTATCTGCATATGAGTCAGCCCTGTATTGCTCTGCCTTGCTCTCACAACAGCTCTTCTTGCCTGTTTTTGCATGGCCTTTGTGTAATGGCCGCAGAGGCCATGGCAAGCTTGGCTCCAGGCCTTGTGGTGAGTGCACAATATTCCCCTTGACTTCAGGACTTCAAAGTCAATAGAAGTGAGAGCTAGATTTTTCCTATTTAATAATTTTTAAAACCTCATGCAGATCTAAGCATAACCTACTTTTCCACAAAACTAATAAAGCACCTTCTGAGGTATCTGAAAGATGCTTTTAAGGAATTTTCTTACTGCAAACATAATTTCCTCTTGTGAGTTGATCAGAGATTGCTTAGGACAAATACTGTATCTTTTGATTCTGGCTTATTATGCTCCATACACATGTGCCTACAGTAGACAACCGTCACATCTCAACAACACAATACTTTTAAGGCAAAACATTAATATTTCTGGTTAGCCAGTTTTGCAGCTTTTCATTTTGTAGCCATAGCCTTTATGCCCAGTCAGTTTTTCTAGGTAGAGAACCAGGAAGTAAATAGAAATGATTTTGTGTCATCTGGGATTTTCCTAGGTTTTAGATTGCTTAGAGACAACTTCGGCCCTCATTGCAATTCACAAGAGTGTCTGGCAGACTTCTCCAAGCCATTTGTCTCTGAAACATGTGACAGCACTGCATTCACATCACAGGAGAAGGCTGAGGTACCTGTGCTAGGCTGTAGCTGGGGACCTGGACACCTAGCAAGGCATCTTTCATCTGCCAAGAAGCTCTTAATAACACATGAGATCACAGAACAGGAAAAAGGCACTGGCACTAACTGTATAAATGCATAATTCCACTAGTAGAGGAGTATGATTATCTGAATTTCACACTCAGTATTCAAGACTTCACAGGTCCACTAAGGAGCCATTTCACCAGCCACACCAGTGCAGCATAGTAGCATACCTCCCATTGCCTGGCCATACTGCCCTATCCAAAAATTCTCTCTGCCTAGTCAGAGCAGTTCCTTTACACTACCAGGGAAGTGCCCTAGTGAAGTCTTTGCCTTATCTAAGTTGTTGTGGCTGTAAGATGATATCACTTGCAACAGCCCAGGTCTGCCTTCTTGCTCCTTCAGGAAAGCCAAATCCATATCTCCACAATTTCACTAGTATGAGGCCATATGACCATTTTGGCAGGACATCACAGTTTCAGCAAAGGCTTGAGAAGAAGAGGAATTAGAAGGGAAACATTTTGATTTTACTTCATCTGTTATTTACAGAACAGATGACAATAAAAATGGCAAACAAAAACTAAAAAAGAGCATAAAGACACTGGTGAGTTTCCCTAGCACAGATACCATTTAGCTTGTTCATTATGACAGACACTTGTTTTATTTTGGGGTTCAGAAATTCCATTTACAGTCAGCACTGTGAATATTTAACACACTTTCACAAATGAAAATCCATAGTCATTTTTGCCTCATGAAATCTAGACCTGGCTACAGAAACCTTGACCAGCATATGTAATGATTATAGGAATTTCCATTTAACGATTGTCCATCTAATAATTCTTGTTTATTTCCCAAATCTGCAGAGGATTTTCTGAACAGACTTGGAGGACTGAGGGAGCTCTCTGAAGAATTTTAAATGCTTTAGAAGGCCCAAGGCAGAATTTCCAATGCCAGAAGGTGAATTAGGGGCTGTATTAGCCTGTAAGCTTGCTTGTGATGACTAATGGAAATATTGTGAGATGAAAAATAGCGTAAAAGACAAGGTTCAGATGAAACAGATTCTGACTTATCTGGCAGGTCTAAATAATTTAAAAGCACAAAGCATAACTAGCCTGCTAGAATGAGTAAAGCACACCCTGCTGTGAATCAGGAGACCTACGTTTTATCAGTTTAACATTTTGGGCTACAAGGAAAGAGGTTGGGGGGTTCAGTGGAATGCAAGGATAATAAATTAATACTTGCTCATAGCAGCAAGAAATAGCAACAGTTCTGGAGAACACAAGAGATGTGGCACATCAGTGATTATTTCTATCTATATCACAGTGGTCTCCTGAAATCCTTTACCAAGGCTCAAGTCCTGCTTACCCAAATGGCAGCTGCCCTGGTGGTTTCCTTTAAACAAATGCATTGTGAGACAGACTGAAGTATATTCAATCTTGTGATATACAGGCTGGCATGACAGATACAGGGATCTGGGAGGGGGATCACGTTACAAATGTAATACCATTCTGTTTAGTCTCTCCTGTTCTTAGCACTTTTCTTCATTGTCTTTACCAAAAGCCCCAGAAACAAATTCTGGCATTCCTTCAGTATAAAGAGGAGAGGACATTCTTAAGCCTCTCCTCCCCATGCCTTTATTCTCTCCGAAATAAAACTGCCCTGTGCCCTGCCTTCTAAACTCTTTTTCCCCCTTAAGTCTACCTGCCAAATGCCCTACTCCCTGGCTAACTCCCTTAGAAAGCTCAGGAATGGGTAATACTGTCTGTGAACCATGAGACCATTACAGACCTCGTAGGGCCCCACGAGTACGCGCCCACAGAAGGGGGCTATACTACCTCTCTGGGCACTCTCTGCAAGTCATCACTGAAGTCATTTCTCAGGGATGTACACAAAATCTTGCCCACTGTTGCTTCACTTACAAGCTGATTTTGATCATAAATGACGCTTAGCATTTAAGAGGTTTTTTAGTAAAATAATGTACAGAGAAAAGTTAGTATATTCTGTAGATGGCCCTCCTGTTAGAAACTTCTATGACAATCACTAATAAAGGAATACCAACCCCTAAACTTTAGTGAAATATGAAGTCCTGCATACTTAAAATTTCATCTGTCATTTGATGCATATGTGTTTTACTGAACTGCAGCACATGACTATTTTCACAGGATTGTTATCTGAAAAATGCATTCCTCCCTTTCTTATTCAAAACTCCTACAGAAAAAAATACAAGTTTTGCCTGCTAAAGACAAAATAGGGAATTTAGGATTTAGTGATCAGTTCACAAAACTCCTCTGATGTAGTTAAGATATTATTTGTGTTTCCAAAGTGAAGCAGTATATGAAGTAGTATGTGTCAGTTATTTTTTAATTTTTAAATCCAATTAATTGTTCTAGTTACAGTACCACTAATTTTTATCTAGCTGATTAACTAGAGAATAATCCAAATACATTTCAAATTATAAATCTTTCATGATTTGGGAGATTTTATACAAATGTACATTTGACAGTGCTAATTTAAAGCAAATATCAAGCTTGATTAAACATTCCCAAGATAAGAAGGATAAACGATTGAATTATTTTATAGATTTAACCACCATTGATATGATGTTATAAACAGAAATATTTTGATGTTCATCATTAATTTTTAAAAATAATTCTTTGGGAAACAGACAAAAAGGACTGGAGAAGTAGGTCAGAACGTATGCACAAAACATTTGTATTCTTTACTATATAAACACTAATTTATTTATTGAAATAATACACTGTTAATTATTTATTAAAGAAATTATAATTTTGCTGAGCTTCCCTCTAAAAGAAAAAAAATCATTAAAATATGCTGTGGCTAATGCAATAGCCAAGGTTAGGACTGTTTCACATTTCTGCCTTCCAACTGTTTGCCAAGTATTTATTCACAAATCACTATCCATTGAAACATAATCTGCATCAGAGAATCTCCAGCAAGCAAGTGAATTACAAAGTGTTTTAGCAAGTACCACCCTTCAGCTTTAAGCACCTAAAAAAAAAAAATTCAGGATTCCCCATTACATCTCTTGTTCCCATAAGACAGAGACTATAGCAGGAGAAAAACTCCTTAGAGATCTGTTTTCTGGAATTGTTGCTAAGGAAAGTAAATTTCGCAATACCCCTGGCTATTTCCCCAAATCCAGGCTTTTAAAAATGCAGATATACCCAATACTATTAGATAATACAGGAAAGGGAGGGAAAAGACTCTTTGTGGGAAGTGAAATATGGAGAAGGTTTTTTTTCTTTCTTTCTTTCTTTTTTTGCCAAGGAGCATGACTCACTCATTATACTACTGATTTGCCAAAAGTATTTAAAACTCTTTTGAGTGCAATCAATCCTCAAGCCATAAATTAGATGGACTTCACACAAACATTCAGGTAAACAGAGAAAGCAGAAGCATGAAAACACCCATTACCAATAAAAAATTGAGCACGTTTCCAGCTGGAGAGTGAGTGGAACCTTAGTCAACAGCACAGAGATATGCGCCAGCACGTTATTCTCCAAGGCAGTGCTGTAAATGAGACAGTGTCCAGGGATGGCTTGCCTATACTAATCTCAATTGGCCTCTCTACTTAATACATTTAAACAAAAACATGGATTTTCTGCAATCTGTTACTACGCTTGATTAATTTGGGCACCAGGGTAGATGATCATTTTTCTCCTATTTTCTATATGATGTACTTAAAATGAACATATTTTTCTAATGATGTAATTTCATTTTGTTTCATTAAATCTACTGGAAAACAAGCAATATTGTGTCCAGCTAGTGCATTAATAAATATAACATGAAATTGGTTAATGCAACACACATTTCTCTCAATATCAGTTAGCAAAGTGTTGCAGTGGAAAATAGAATTAAAATATGTTTGGTTATAGTTTAGTTTTGCTTTTTTCAAAAGTATGAACTGTTTCAGGGGTGCGGGGGTAGGTTATTTTTCTGCCAGACATATTGATATTTATTCTTTCTTGTTTTGGGGAGGTTTTTCAAGGTTATGCAGTATTTTTTCTAAACTTCATTAAACAATTTCCCTGGTGGCATTAAATCAAATTCTGTACTGAACTCCAGATAGATTAGATCTTCTGCATTTCCTTTGTCTAGGAAATCAGTTATCCTATCAAAAAAAAACAAACACCCCCCCCCCAAAAAAAAACAAAAAAAACAGATCAAGTCATTTAGGCAAGACATCCCTTTGGAAAAAAACATGTTGCATTTTGTGTTTTCTATTTACCCTTTTTTCCTTATTTTTTTCTTCAAGATTTTTCCTATAGCCTTGAATAATATTGCAATCAGACTAAGGGACCTCCAATGTCTAAACTACCCTACATCCCCTGTACAGGGCTGTGCCTGCTGATCCCCAGTAACGGGCTTCCTCACTCCATTTGACAGATGTGTTCAGATTGCCATTATACCTGTACTTTCATGCACTTGTTTATTTGTCATTTTGGGATGCAGAAATTCAGTCCTATATGACATTACTGTATTGAGTTTTTAGCCTTATTTTCAGCCTGGGTGTTTTAATTTCCAGCCTGCCCTTGTCTGTAGTCAGCACTTTCGTCCTTAGAGAAAATCAACAGGACATTTGATTTAGATTTGGTGCCATGCCTACACCATTTTATTCTAGACCCCATACTCATTATGCTGTGGCTGAGCTTCTTCTCTGTTCTCTTTTATATTTATACATACATGGCTAGGAAAAAGGAAAAAAAAAAAGCTTTATGCTGTTTATTTTAATTTACAAGGGCTAATTCAGATTGACTTTCAGCATTTATGTCTACTTCTCTATTTCCTGGCCTCTCAGACATAGAATACTCCCTGTCCCTTTAGGCTATCTGCTTATTTCTTCTACCCTTTCAGAAGTGGTTATTTATCCAGTCAGCTCTGGAGCCCTTCCCTACAAGATTTTCCCCTTGATTAAGATGCAAGTTCCAGACAGTTTTCACACCTTTGATTTAAAGAAATTTCACGCCTTCTCCACATTAAAATCCCTAAGCTCTTTAATCCAGTTGACCTCATTAACTAGTTTCCTTAATTTTTCAGAGTTTATCCTTTTGAAATTGAGATCCTTACAAGCTTGGATGCAGCTGTGCTGGTGGCGGGGGGGACTGTGGCATTGTGGTGCAGCCGCTACACTGGCCCGTGAGCGGGTGCCCATGCCACACAGAGTGGTGCTAATGGGAAAGGCTGCAGCTCCCCCACCACCCTCCAAGCTACTTCTCTTCCAGTTAATTAAACTGAATAAATTGTTGATCATTTGATACAAGGTTATTTTCTACCAACTCTTCCTTAATGCCCGCATTACAAAACCCCAGAACACAGCTAAATAATTTGTTGACTGGATAGATATATTGTTATTTAGTACATCCAGGTATTTAGACCCTACCCAATGATAATTTGATCCTATGGGCCTCTGCTGTCTTACTTGAACCACTTTGATTGTCTTTCTCCAAAGTGATTTCGATGCAAAAAAAGTATTTTTCTGTGCTTCTTTTTTTTTCTTTACAGGCTATGACTGCATTAACATACAATTCTATTCCTCAGTCTTACCTTCACTTATTGCTATTTAAAAGTGTATGTGCCTCAATAGCTGGGTTCTGCTGAGGGTCTCTGTTCTAATATATGTACTGTCCCTCCCACCAAACACTTTTTTTTTAAGTATGTGTTTTCATGTGCTGTGCTAATAGTTCCGGTTTTCCCATTTTGCTGTTCAGGCTCCTTTCATTATCATCCAGCTTTTCAGTTGTTTCATATTGACCACTGTTAATCTCCTAACTGGGGAGGTGCAGTCCTTTCACTGTTTCACCTGCTTATATCTTCTGTGTTGTGTGGACCTCTATCATTCTATATTACTATATTCATGATTGTATCTGTTTTTTAAAATTTTTTTTGTAAATCCAGGTTTTACCTATTTTTTAAAGGAAATTTCAAGCAATTTTGTCAGTGAAAATCGTTGTATAATCAGGAAAATTTCTTCCTTATCTGTGACAGAAGTTAGCTGACTTATGACCTGAGATATTAAGGATTTGCATTAGGAGCTTGTTCAAAGTGGAACTTGTCACAAAGATAATGTAGTATTGGAAACTGAAAGGTGAATGTTACTGCTGATTTGTCATTCTGCCTACTAATATTGAGAAAGTATATAATTTTCTTAAGAACTGATTGTGAACAAAAATCTTAAATCAAGAGATACACAAATGAGAACTAATAAATCATAAAACTTGAAGACAGAGAAGGCCTGTTATTGCAATTAGCTCTTCCTAACAATAGCGAACAATTCCTTCTTTTACATTTTGTTACATTCTCTACTTTCTAAACTTAAACGTCACAAGCAAAGAGACCTTTGCTATTTCTTTGGGAGGCTACTGCACACCTTAAAAGTCTCACCAATTACAAGATTTTCATTGTTCTTTAGCAACATTTTTGCTTCCGTAACTTAGTCTCCCCTTCCTACCAGAGACAATAAAAACACAGCTTAAGCACTCGTGGTTATACTTAGACGATAAAAGTAAGAGCAGAAAGATAAAATCCCACAAACTTCTCTTCCCCATTGTTGGTGTTTAAATGGCTCAGCTACAATGCTTATGCGTTTGCAGGAAGAACCAAACTTGGGACATCAGAATGCACATTGTCCATTAACGGTCAGGTTTGTCTGTGTTAGATACCAGCCCCAGGGGAATAACTAAAACATAGCAGAGCAAACCTAACATCAAAATGAAATGTGCTCATGTGCTTGCCTGTAAAGTTGGGCATCCAGTTCAGTGGGTATAGCCCTGTGTTGCAAAGAACAGGGTGGTGGCATGTGTTCTTTTATGTGGGGTAAGCAAACAAGGACTCTTATATGTTGGTATTGCTCTGATTCTGTGAGGTATAGTGAAAGATAAAAGTACACAAGGCAGAGCATGCGTCTCCTAGGCACAGTCATGCTGTGGAGAGAAGTAATTTATCCCTGCTGGGTACATCCATCATAATCCAGAGCCTGGAAATATCTGTTATTAGAGTGCATTCATTCCAGAGCTTATGCTATGTATGTTTGCCATTTAAGTTGATTTGCTGCAATGCTGGTGTCAATTAGCCTCTGAGATCCCTTCCTATGATTTTTGTCAGTAATGAGCATGCTTATTTGTGTAAAGTTAACAAACTAATATTGCAAACATGGGCAAGTGTGAAAGTGGCTCCTGTGCTCCAACACAGCTTAAAGTCTGAGCCAAAAGAAAGCAGGTTAGAAGAAAAACAGCTCCCAAACTGGGGTTAATGTCATCCTCACCCTTAACCCCTGAAAATCCAGAAGCTCAAATCATGAAGATTAGGATGAGATGTATCCAAAGTTTGGCTAATCCTATCTGTTAATATCCACCAGAAATCATCAGGAGTCTTTGGCAACTAAGTGTTTTTAATTGAGCATTCTATGGGGGGGAAAAAACATGCTAATACCTACTTTTTAGTTATGAGTTGCATTTGCAGACAGACAAATTCAAGTGGTCTATCCCTTTCTCTTTTTTTACCGGTACTTCTTTAAATGGTTTTTAACGTGGTCTCAAATAAGCCCAGGTCTGAACTTATGACAGGAAAGAAAAAAAAAATATTTCTTCAAAAACTGAAAGAAAACACTAATTTTTTAGATTCCCTTTTTTCAGAAAATCAATGTGAAATTAATTTTTCAAAACTCAGGAGAAGGTTTAGGTTTTGAAACAGAAGGAGAAAAAACAACCTCTGCTTTCCACTAAAAAAAAAGAGACACAAATGAGAATTTCCATTTGTCCTTTTTATATGATGAAATGTACAAGCGAAGGGAATCCTTAAGTGCAAGTAGTGAGGGAAAGAGTCCCAATCACTTCAGAAATTCTGAAATCATAGGTGCTAATTGGGGCCAAAGGCTCCACTCAGCTTCTGGATTAATGTGCAGAAGTGCCAAGGAGGGAGATAGTGATTTCTGAGGCTGGTCATTCTGAGGTACTGGTTCCTGAGTTTTCTGAGGCTGACCATTCCTTGCAGCTGTGAATCTGTGGAGCCCAGCAGATAAGGGGCAGAAAAAGGAGCAACTATCAGAATGGAGAATTGCCAGTCGGGATTTCTTTCCATAGCACTCTCACCTCCTGCCTGCTCAACGGAGGTGCTCAGAATTTGTTGAAGCCAAATCAGTCAACATCATAATTATCCTTATTTCTTCGTTCATGAGACTCAAAGCACAGACATATTTTGATACAGAAATATCCTTGCCTGTAACTTGAACTGTCAAAAGCAGTTCAGTCAAACTGTTTTCCCAAAATGTGAACTGTGCCATATTTGACTTACAGGGAGAGCCACAGGAAGCCAGACATGAGGGGTTCGCTTTCTACCTGGGATTAACCCTGCAAAACTGTTCCAGAGAGATGAAAGACTAGTGGAATAGAGCACCTATATTTTTGTTTATTTAAATGGAGCCAGAAAGTTAAAAACAACCCTGAAAGTAGCTTGTATTTTAGCTTATTTGTGACCAAGGGCCCCTTTCTATATGAATCATTTCAGATCAGTGAATCACTGGTGAGAAGCCCAAACGACCAAAGTCTACTACCAAAATGGTAATGTCCCGAGACATGCTGTCATTTTCTTTAATATGCAATATTGCTTTAATGCTGACTCTTAGTAGAGGAAATATGTTTAAAACTAAGCTTCCGCTGGCATGATTAATACTTTCAGGTTGACAGTGTAGGCGTAAGCGTAATCAATAGTTAAAAAAGGCTCTCATACTAAGGTTCCCATGCACATGCAATATTCTACCATAGCTTTTAACTAATCATTAAATAAAACAGAGCTAGCACATTGCTGTAAGCAAAATAATCTTTCTAGCATGACTCTTAAACAACTCAGTAAATCACTCTTCAGTAATTTCTTTATCTAACTGGCTCAGTATCCTTGATAGATTTCCAATAGCCCTAAGAAATATTTGATCAGTGGGTTGCCTACGTGTATAATCTTTACTTATTTGCTACACTAGTTTATCTTATTTTTTCCTAACTGAAACCCCATTTTATTATTTCATTGTGAAACATTTTCTCAGTGCAAAGGGTGAATTTATTAGACAGCTTAGGCTCCTTCAGCCTTATGAAGGGCTGAGCGTTCTATTGTGATGAGGTGACAAATGATACAAGAAAAACACCTTTGCCCAGTACTGCATAGTGGCTAAATAGTTATGAAGTGCAGGGCTAGCAATGAAGCCCTGTCTCTTAAATAAAAATATTGTTTAGACTACTTGTTATACGGTAAGTAGGAAGAGGAGCTGGACTGGGGGGTCTGTGGGTTATAATATTGTACAGTTGGCAAGGCAGAGTGGCTGAAGCCTTTGGGGAGACAGTGGGCCTTTAAAAGAGTAGCCTAGATACAAATGAAAGTCCCTAGCGGCTAAAATTCACAAATGAATCTAGGCAGGTTAACTCTTTGAGTGATGTAAGATTTCCAGCCACTACAGATCAAACAAAAGGACACACCTGTGGCTTTATGCACATAGAATGTGTTGTACTTTGCCCCTACAACTTTCTAATGACAACAATCTATGTAAATACCTTAAAGCAGTTACCCCAAGGCACATCTATGTGGCAGGAGAAAGGTTAATGTTGCATATAGTAGTATCTGTCAGTAGTTAGCAGTTTACTCTCACTAAAATTAAACAAAATTGGCATCCAATTAATGGCCTGAGTTTCACATTGCCTCTGGTATTGCACTTATTTTAGAATTAAATCAAACTACACCATTAAATCTAATATATGGTTGATCTGTAGTCGAGAGGGAAATCATTTAGTGGAAGATTGGTTAAGGGGGAGACTACTACTAGAAAGAAATAAGTTGCAGTGTTTGAATAGCTTATTTTTAAAATTGCAATATCTTCTCAAAAAGGTTTAGAATCATGAGTTTTGTAAAGTTGCACACACCAACTACAAAGATCCATAAAAAATGCATGGCTCCTAAAACTTAGAAGATCAGAGTAAGGAAATATAGGTAAATTGTAGAAACTTTTCTGCACATTTATGGCATTAAAAGAAATACTTCTAAAGTACTGTATTATATTTGCTAGAAAGTGATTAAGGACGTGGATTCATGTTTTCAGTAGATCCATATACTGGGTAGATATAGATTGGATAGTGCAAAATGTCCAATAAGGGGAATTTGGTGCTGACAATGTGCAAAGTATACTTATAGTCAGGCAGAAAATCCTGTATGTCTCCATTAATTGCAGTGCAGCCACTGTGAAGTTATTAAGAATAAAAATATTTGGTACCTAAACATCCACAGAGATATTCCATTTTGTGAAAAATAGTATGGATGCTTAGAGCTCAGTTAGCTAAAATGGTTCATTCACATTAATTACATTAATTGATACAGCTTTTGACATGAGAAGGAGTTCTTGGACTAAGTGATTTAATTCATTATCTAAAATAGGATAAACCAAAACCAAAAATATAAAGCTAACTGCAGCCAATATAAAGACAATATTCTAATTTTAGTATTTTTATTCATCAGGTTCTTTTCTGATACATTTTGATTCTTAGCAAAGGAGAAATTAATGGAAATCCCAAGTTCTATGAAAGGAACAACAACAGAGCCAAATCGTGCTTAACTTTCCAAATGAGGCTTTGAGCCTAACAACATTCTGTAGAGGTTCCACCAGCTAGTTTTTAATATTGTCATCATCTTTAGGAACTCAGCCCACAAAGAAAAAAGAAAATATTTTTAAGAGAAGCCCACAAAATAAGTCATGCTGCTTGCAGTACTTTCAATTTTTTTCAATTAATCACAAATCTTGTGATATTTGCCCCTCTCTTTTTTTGAGAGAGGTATGCTTCAGGTTTCATAGTACTGATGTCTATAAATTTTCATTCAAAAAGGTAAGTTTCCAGCTTTCACAGCTATGAAGAATAACCTGAAAAATATGAGTTATAAAGGTTCATAGAGCAGAGTACAGATAAAATATCCTTATATTAGTAAAAAGTATTAACCAAAAATCAAAAACCCGTTTCTGATTTGATACTGTCACTACTACCTTTTCTCTCTCTTCTGTTGCAGAGAGGAGAACAAGAAGAAAAGAAAAAAAAAATCCCTCTATTTTTAGAGTTGTGCCTGTTTGCTTAGTTGTCTGGATGCAGATGCTGATCCCCATAGGAAGGAATTTGCTACATGCCTGCAGTGCCTCACATGTCCAAGAGATGCTATATTCACGGGCACTGCCAGATACCATTGCTTTTCAAGCTGGACCTTGTTGAGTCTGACATTTGTTTATGGATGGCATAAAAGGAACTGTAAAGGTTGTCCTCACCTTTCCTCAACAGGAAGGCTTGGAGACTGACAGTGCCAGCAGAGGCTTAGAAAGCATCAGAACATTAGCAGAATCACAGCATGCCACGCTTACGTAGTCAGCCCAAACACTACCATGCAGTAGTTACTGCCATCTCCTCCAACACTTTGTACAGGGTATGAATGGTTGAAACTGTGTAATTCTCTGCTGACACTTCAATACTAGTTTGCCTGTCTCTCCTTGCGTGTAATGTTGTTTACTTTTCAAAAAATTTTTTTTAATTGATAAACCTTGAGTCTTGACCACCATCACTTTGCTTGACATTCACAATGGTGGATTCTAACATTGCTCAAATCAATTTCTGCTTTACACAGAGCATTCTAAATGTATATGCCTACTTCTGCCCAGAAATGGGTATTAAGAGAGAAAAAAAAAAAAGTTGCTGTATGAACAGCAGACCAAATGAAGCTGGTCTTCTATGGATTGGTCACTACTCTTCTGGTGACTGTTTTGGTACAAGCACTAAATTAAATGTTTCCTTTAGTTGGAATTTTCAGAATATTAGTATGTTTTAGCCCTTTTCTCAATGGTAGCAACAGTAGCATCTTCTTTATCTCTCTGGCCATCTATTTTCATGAAACACATTGGAAATCAATATCTTTGAGAGTACTCTGTCAAATCTGGTTGAAATTTGCCAATGGGCTCAAAGTTATCAGAGAGGAACAGACAGCAAGACTGAGAAAAAAACATACCCAACATAATCACATAAGAAGCATCTTCAATATCCACACTAAAAAAATAAAATACAGATTTTCCTTTCTGCCCTGAAGACCAGATCATCATTACATCAAAAGTTTCTTTCAGTTTAGTTTCAGTTACGCTTGTAAGCTTTATTTGATATTAAAGTCTTCAGAGAAGTTATGTGAGGTTGTGTCAAAAGGACAAAACCCATTCAACATGCTGACTTTGGCAGAATGAGATCCAGTTTTTACAAATCTATTTCAATTAGGACTTTCATTTCAAGGAACAGACATTTTAATTTTGACATGTAGAGCCCTCATATATCAGTACATTGACATTGCATTTACTGCTGCAAGGACAGTGCCATCACTATCAAATAATTAAACTTCTAAACAAAAAATGGAAGAAGGATGTTAGTCATTAGACAGATTCAATGACTTTGAAGACAAGTATCACATCTCTTGCCTTAATGCAGCAAAAATAAGTTTGTTCTTGCAGTGATGTGCTATACAAATACAGTTCTCACCTTAAAAGGCTCAAAAGTTGTTATGATGTTGTGGGATAAAGCATAGAAAGTACTACCCATGTTCAAGTGTTTTGTTTTTGTTTTTGTTTTTGTTTTTGTTTTTGTTTTCTCAGAAAGTGACCAGTTCAAGATTGCTCTGCAAAACAACATCTAAATCTCCCAATGAGGTCTGAGCTTTGGAATGGCTGTACCTCTCCTGGTGTCATTCTTACTTACTTACTCAGATTTGTTCTTACTTTGTTATTTTGTTCTTACTGTACATACTATTGGTAGCCCTTCCAGTTCTCCCAGTTCTCCTGGTTTAAACTGTACTGAAAATCATTGTCTGACAAATTTTGGAACTGGAAGTGCCTGACTCCTTGAAAATCACAATGTCCTGAAGTATATCTGCTTAGATGATTTAAATAACTCTCCCTACATAAGTAAACACTCTTCAACAAGCATTGTAATAATAAAACCTATATGGTCGCTTTTGGATAGAAGGTATCTCTTGCACCGCTAAATATTCCAGTGAGGCTAAATATTGAATTGGGCGTTAACAGTTGACAGAGTACAGGGGTTTTTAATGCAGCACCAGAAGCAAATGGATTAACAAGCAAATGTCAACCTCTGAGGAAATTATAATGTATAGAACTTTGTTTATTGCAGCTAACCAAATGCACCTGTAGTAGGTAGGAATTACAGTTTGTCAAAAAGATATACAGTATCTGCACTTTCATGTTTTCAGGTATTTAAAAATGACAAAATTCAATGTCATTTACTTTTCAACAGCAAATAAATGAAATCTTCATATGCTAAAGTTATGGATATTTTTCATTAACTCTTAGATACAGTGTCTGTGCTAGAATCCATTATCTACTACATTTTGCTTTCCAGATAAAACTTTCAAAAGCTTACATTTCATTGCACGTTGGTTGATTGGATAATTTGAACATCAAAGGAACCTTTCATTTAATTTAAGCTGTAAAGTTGTCTTTTGCTTTATTAACTTTCGATCAATAAACAAGCAATTTGGAAATGTAATCAGGAAATGCTTCCAATTGGCTGACAATGTATTAAAGCCAGTGCTTGAAGGCAAGAGCAAGCTGTAACAAGCAGTTTATTACCAGTAGCTGTTACTGACATTAGTCAAAACCAAGAAAGATAAAATGGAATAAGAAATGTAATGCTGGAAGAGCCTTGGGCGCTGTGTTCTCTTCTTCCTTTTGAAAACTGCAAGCCTGTCTTTGATATGATAACAAATATAAACTGTTTAAAAACACCAAATGCAGAAAAACTGAGACTAGCCTGTCATGGAGTTAATCCATTCTAGAGTGACATACAAATAGTGTAACATCCAGCGGATATATGTTATGGAAATATTTTGAATTGGATTTACATGTAGTGAGCAAATTGGAACTTTTGATTTTATGTGATATTGTAATGTGCATGTTCTCATATTAACTGAGTGTAATCCTGTTTGAAAATAATGAGTTTTCAATAGGCTCTCCAGTCTGAAACTGCATCAAAATGTTTTGATTTTGATTGGAGAAGGTCCAAATGGACTTAGAAAAAATTGACTATCTTGGACTCAGGAGTACCCCTCATTTCTGAGGGGAATGTGCATATTTTTTGCCAACACGTCACCTATTAGACTAGTGGAATGGTGGGGGGTTTAGTTTGTTTTGACAGTGTGCCATTTATTTTGCTCTATGTTGCCTATAGCCCAAAGCTGAACACTGAGCTGGAGTTCATCTTATTTGTTTTATTGAGCAAGTCAGTCAAAACATCTTGTAGTCATTTCACAATTATCTGTACATATTTTTAACTGAATTAAAATAAATAAAAAAGAAGGGAAGAAAGAGAAATATTTCTGACAGGAATTTATTTGAGAGGTAAGCAATGAGCATAGATTAACAGATTTAATTTTACTTTTCTGCCATGAGGCAAAGTCACAGACACTTAGCACACAGGGACGCAGGAAAAGAACAAAGAGAAAAAATGGTTTGGCTGCTTTTTGAAAGTTCTGTGTGTTGGCACACTGGGCATGCTGAGCACATCACAAGGTGTGCTGACACAAAAGTCACATATTTCATCAACTCAAAGAGAAGCAATATTGTTATGGGAGGTTATTCAGTCATATGGGTATAGGGAGAGGATTATTTTTCTGGTATTTCCAGTTAACTATTTTACAGGTTTTATAAAAATAGTGGAGTAGTTCCACTACTCAATGTGGAACTATAACCATAGATGTACATAAAACATTAACAGGTCTTAATTTCATCTCATTAATACATTCCAATCATGCCTTAAAACTCTCTTTTCCTTTGGGCCTACAATACCTTGACACTGGTTATGCTCATGGTGCATCAACTGGCTGTGCAGCAAGTCCTTCCTCTAGTGGCAAGTGCAGCCCTAGTAGGACAGGGCTTCAGTCCTCACAGTTCAACTATTCAGCCTACATATCCCTTGCTAAATTTGTCCTTCACCAATATTAACATGGTTTTCCTCGAATTCTACCATATTTGGCCAATGAACACTTTGAGTGGGAATCATTTCTGAGTCCTGATACTGACCAACACAATGATGCCATAGCTAGACCTCCTATAAAAAGTGTTAATACAAACGTAGTAAAACTTGTTATAACATAGTAAGCATCAAGACAGGCATCTCCTGGACATAAGCTAAAGAAAAGGAGAATTAGAATATGTTGTTTGAGGAAATGAGCCAATGTAGGTCCACAGGTTTTAATGAAGTTACATCATTTTATATCAGCTGAGAAAATTTTCTCTAGAGTTTCTTGGCATAATAAATTCCGGTATTGTTCATGAGGTAAGTTTGAACCTTGAATCTCTAGTACTAATGGACAAACACTTCCCCCATCGAAATAAGAGAGTAAAATTCATGTGTCAAGGATGTGTACATTTTACAACACTGAAGCCTCATATCGTCAGAGTTTGGCCTCAATCACATATATTGAAATCATCATAATGGTATGGTGATATGAACAGACCAGTTTCAGTGATTTTTCATTTGTCAACCAAAACTGAAGCAAAAAGGAAAATTCATCTCATTTACAGGTAATCTTAACATTATCACAAGACTCTGACCATCAAAAAGAATTCTGAAAATTAGCAGAGCATCAGAACTGTCTGCAATTCTGAGGAATGCACTGCAATCATCCCACTACACCATACCAAAGGCCAGTTCAGCCTTTTCCTTAATCCTTTACCATTATTAAACAAACTAAGAAAAGAGCAAGATAACAGGAAGGGAAGAACTTGTGCTTGAAAGAAGCAAGAAGAGAGAAAAAAGATTTATAATGTCCATTCTTATATAATTCCACTCTTAAAAAGTCATTGGTTCGTTGCAGAGATGGACAGACACCAGAGATTGAATAGTTTTAAGTCACAGAGGAAAAAATAGGTGTAGTTGTCATGTTCCATGGAGTAAGGAAAAAAAAGGAATTAAGGAACACATGTGTGTGCGCACATATACACACACACACACCCTTCTAACCAGAAGAAAGCTACATTCCCATATATTCCTAGAAAAAGCCCACATAAATGTCAAATATTTTCAAATCTTATTACTAATGAACAACTGGCAAAACAGCTGTACAAATAAAAATCAAAATTCCCCTGGATTCTTTTTCTATCAAATTGAGATAAATATTTAGAACTATGTAAATAGCTGATTTATTTTTACTGTGAAAAATTTTAATTAATTTCAGGTTAATTAAAACCTATTTTTCCATCTGAAATGAAATAGTTTATTGGAAGTTTTTTTCTTCTTCTTTTCAGCAAGGCTAGCTTAATTTCTCACAAAATATCATTCTGAAATAAAAAAAAAGGAAAGTTCAACTTTTGAAAGACCCTTTAAAAATATTTGGAAATTCCTAAATTTCTTTATAATTTGTTTCAGGAATATTTCCTCCTTCTTAAAAGCAAATTTAAAGAATTAAATATGAATTTTATCTATATATGAGGAAAATAAAATACTCATCCCAGAATGTTACCTAGAACTATCTCCTGTGTCCTTTATAATTCTTTGATCTACATAGTGTTTTAAAAGGAGAAAGAAAGTGAATATTCAAGTGTGAGAGTTTTGAGATCTTGGTGGCATGAGGGTAGATTAACAAAAACAGTGATTGTGGATAACACTGGAATAAAGACTGGAAGGAATGTTTCCTTTTATGTGTCCTAGAAGATCACATAATTTTATCCCCACCTACTTTCCACATTCTTAATAGCATACCTGGGAGTGAAAGAATTTTTTCTGAAATTTGAAACAGCAATATTATTCTCTTCTGCAGAACAAGTGGCTAATTCAGGGCAAGTAAAACTGTTCAAAATAGTAGGTATGAAGAGTAAGTGAACAATGAATAATTTGCCTATAGACACTTAAAAATGAAAGCACAGGAGTAGTCCTAAGTGGATTCTGTTACTATAACTCCACTCAGAATTCCCATATACAGTAGCTTCCTCTGTCCTTACACTCTTATAAATTTTTCTTAAAAAGTCCATTTCATAACTTTATGAATCTGTACAATCAACTGAAGCCATATTGTCTAAATCCAGACCATTAAGAAAGATCTACCAACTGTTCTTGGCTGATCTTTGTATTGGGTGTGTCTGTTCAACCTTTGCCATGTTGTAATAAAAAAGTTTGAAAGAGATCTTCATGTGGCCACATCTACAGTAGGTTCTGTAACAGTAATTTGAAATATAACCAAAGATTGTGGCCTTGTGATCATCATCATAATGAGAAAATGGGCCATCATAAGAGAAGCCGGTTGTGTTTTAATACTGCAAAGCAGTGGCATTCTGGGAGACAATAACATCTAGCCTGACACGCATTAAATCAGAACAGTATACAGTATATGGCTTTTTCCAAGAGGGGAAGCAAGAAGAGTTCATTTTGTTAAGCAGAGCAAAATAAAAGCTAAAAGATGTGACATTCTTTGTGTGTAGTTGATGAAGATGAACACTAGAAAAGGAGAAGAGATATAGGACCATATTAGCCTAATAAAAATAGGCATAGTACAATTATGAACAAATTTAGGCTGGAATTTAGAGAATGGTGCAAACCCATCATGAGGGTGGGCACTGAAACAGCACTCCAAAATCAGCAATGGGGAAAGAAATCTAATCAATTGTAAGGTGCTTCTTTATATGCTTATAAAAAAATCTTGACTGGGATTCAGCTCCAGATGTAGACACCTGCATATCTATATGTAAGAAAGATAACATTTACAGTCAATTCAGATGTAGGTTTTGATTCAGTTGGTCCTGGTTTCATTTAAAACATCCTGGAGTAGCTCCCCTGGCCTCCAGCCGTAAAGCCAGAAAGATGCAGGCCTCCTGTGGGTCCTGTTTCATATCCTTCAGTCCCTAGTGAATGTTTTGGATATCTTGGGGCATCTCAAATGGTACTGGATGCCTCTGTGAATCAAGACCCTCCTAAGTACCATCAGCTGAGCCTAGAGAGCTACCAGTCTCATCACAAAGCAGATATATAGGGTTTGATTTTGTTTCCTAAACAGAGACATCAAGTATATTTGATAAGGCTTAAACTATCCTTCTTGGCCTCCAGCTGCTGCTCCAGAAGGATGTTGTCTCTTGGAGTTCCTAAGTCATTCCCACCAGTCTTTGTCTTAATGTCTTAGATATCACAGGGCTTCTTTGATGGAACTAAGTGCTCAAGTTTAGGCAGCTGTATCAGACCAGCTGTTTAGCAGAACTGCTTTCCAGATTACATTGGCTGCAGCGGGAGTTCAGATATCTAGCTCTCCTGTAGACACCTACAGAAACCTAAATATCAAACTGAATCCCACCCCTACTATGTGTTTGCCTACAATAGCTAAAGAACAAATTACATGATTCTGGAGGTCTCTATGGACCTTACATGGTGAGGTAAGCATTCATTTTTAAACATTAAGACACTATTAAGTTCTGTTCTGCCTGCCCTCAGATTCAGCTAAAAGTCATATGGGGCCATTAGCATGAGGCCAAGTCTGTACGCAGGCCTTGTAGTCTTTGGCTTAATACTGGGCTAAAATATCCACTTATCATTCTTATCTGAGCTGGCTTGTGCTTAGTCAATTGGAAAATTAACAAAGTAAGTTTGGGTCTTCCTGAAAAATACAGCATATATGCTCTTAGAAATACCTATAACAAACAAGTATGAAAATATTAAGTACCTAGACCACAAATCTATCTATTATTTTCTCTCTATTTACGTGTGGAATTTATTAATTATATGATTTGGCTACCATTATAACACATCTGTTAGATATAAAAAATGTGACAGATACTTAAATTGAAACAATATAAATACAGACAATTAGAGGTTGCTTAAACGGCAGGTATAGGAGCAATTTTCATGGTCGTGTATCAGTTCACCATTCAGTTATGTAAACCTTCCATGAATAAAGCATGAACTAAGATGCACCACAGGCACCTGACTGATTTTGAGCCTTGCTATTTGCTTGCCAAAGAGTGGTGATTGCTGCTTACATTTAGTAGACTACAGGTTGCTCCCAGTTTCTCTATATAACTAGTCAAAAAAGAAAAAACTTGAAAAATTACCACAGCTCAGTTATACAGGCTTGTTGTAGAAAAGCAATTATCCTAATTGCAACAAGTGCTGCCAGCCTTCTGTAATCACAGAAGAAAATACAAGGTGATGCTAAAACAACTTGGGAGGTCTCAGGGATATCCTAGTTCATTTTACTATCAATATTACCATTGCTTACCCTGCTGATTCAGCACTTGATTTTGACAAAAGTGAATTTCCATCTCTCTCTCTTTTTTTTTTTTTTTTTTTTGGAGACACCCTGAATAAAAGTATCAAAGAAAACAGCTGTCTTGCATGAAAATTAACATTGTCCTCAATTTCCTTCAGATGCTCATAACTGTTTTTTCATTTTTTTTTTTTTTGGTAGAAATGCATGAACAAGTATGTGAGCAGATTATATGATTTGTACCAACTAAGTACACACCTGCATTTTAGGTCAGTAGTTGGATAAATGCTACAAACATTACAAAATATCTTCTTCATTTTTCATGCCTCTAAAACTATGAATGAAAAAAGAATGGTGAGTGAAGGTCTTATACAAAAGAAAATATTATTACCCAGACTATAACTCTCTCTGAAATCTTATAATCTCAGGAGAGCTAGTCTGTACAATAAATGCATTTTCACAGCAGAAAGCTTTGTAAAGAGAAAATTATGAAAGTTATTGCTCAGGCACCAACTCAGTTAAGTCTTACGTTGTTGCAGTTAGTCTGTAACATCAAAAAGTTCCTTAACAGAGAAAATATTTCTAGTATCTATCTAATTAAATCTAATCTAACATTTTAACAGACAGACATTAACAAACAGACATTTTAACAATATTTAACACCCTTTAAATAAACAATATTTAACACCCTTTAAATAAAAATGCATTTTTTCACTTTTCTGAGAAGAGTCATTGGAACAATTACCAATATTTCAATATAAACTTTAATAACCACATCCATATTTTCAACAGAAAATTCCATTTCAAGCCCAGCACATTTTGAAAGGCCAAAACCCAAGATGATTTAAAACCTTCCCAGGTCACTGGTTGCTTTGATGTAGATCTGACCCACCACCCCTCCACAGTGGAGGAGTATCCTACACAGGGGGGTAAAAGATGCTCTCCAAATTGTCTGTTGAACTGTGGGAGAAATCGGTACTTTCTAACCCCAGGTAAGCTTGTCGGTATATTCCGGCCGCAGTAATGGGCACAACGCGGCCAGATGCGATGCCCTGCCCATCTAGTGGGGCCGGACTGACGGCCCCGGGCTGGGCTGAGATGGGGGCCGAGGCCTGGGCAGCGGTGGGGGAGGCCCCGGTGGGGTTAACCAGTGTCAGACACAGCCCTGGGCCATGGGGCTGGGGTGGGGGCCAGGGGGGTCCCGTGTCCAGGCCAGGGCTGGGATCGGGGCCAGGGCTGGAGCATCGTGGCAGCGGCGTGGGGCAGCAACCGATGGCCCCGTGCTGGGCCCAGACGGGATCAGGCTGGGCAGGGGGAGCCTGGGGCCAGGGCAGCGCCACGAAGGCCTGTCTGCGCCCTCTGGGCCCTGAAAAAAAGCATTTGCTAGGACTTCGGCAGAGCATGGCTGTCAGAAATAACTACAGATTTTCAGAAATGTGAAAGGAAATAAGGAAAAGGACAGGCGGGTGGCTAAAGTGAGACACAAGCAGGTGAATCTACCTACCAGAAGCATGGACAAATGGCTCCCACACAC
>NW_020451180.1:180372-200372 GCF_003343035.1 Apteryx rowi
TATTTTGTTTTAATATTTTTTCTTAAAAGGTAAACAAGGAAGTTTTTGTTTCAAATCAAGCAAAACCATCAGTTTAAGGCACCAGTGATACATATTTTGATTTTTTAAAATAATTTAAAATAATTATTTATTTAAAGCTTTCAAGAATCAACCTGATATATCAGATGATTTTTGTATTCTGTGCAACTTAACATTTGTCAAGAGTGGTTTACAGTAGAAACCAGAGATATCTCTCCTATTAACTGGCTTCAAAAGCCAAGTGGCATTGCTGTGGTTTGTGTTAGCAATTGCTGGTATTAGGTTTGATTGCCAAATAAAATGTTATGTGGGCAGTATCTCGCCCTGAAGTACTTGAACAAATATGCTTGTATTCCACCCAACTACAGCCCGTGTCCCCACCACTGGCAAAAATCTGAATAAACAAAATCAGTGAGCCTTATAACATGACCTGAAGGTGAGCAACCTTGGGCTTGTGAGATCAGCAGGGGAGTGAATTAAGGATCCAATAAACCATCACTAAGAACACATTGCTGCCTATTCCCCATAGTTTGAAACTAGAAGCTGTTAACAGAAAGTGCCCCGGCAGAATCAGCCTGTAACTACTCATCCCTTAACAGTTCTCCAGTGCCTTGTGAAATGTGCAAACATGCTTGAATGTACAGCAATTCTGGAGAAGGCACAAACCACTTAGTAGAGTCCTGATAAATCTGCGAGGCAGAAATGTGTGTGGCATCTGCCCAAGCAGCTTGTTGTCTCATTTCAGCTGAAAAGCGCCGGGGGCTCAACAAGCTTTATTTTCCCTGTCGTGTCACTTCAGGCTTCAGGATCTGAAAATATGAAAATGGTTTGGACAAGCAAACATGGTGCCAAAACTATATTCATAGCAAATCATCATAAAGAAAACCAGTTACAGTTGTATTGTCACAGATGTAAGCGCAAACAAACTAAACGCTGAAGGAAAGCCTCTTCAAAATATTTTACACATGAAAACTAGCTAGTTTAATTCAGCCAGTTCGTGCATACAGAGCAACCTCAGAAGCAAAACAATTCTAATGTAGAAATTGTTCAGCTGAATCAGCACGGCATTGTGTCCAAGGTAATATCACCCTGCTGAGCGGGCTGGTTAGGACCATGTATGTATGCTGGAAGACAGGGCATATTACATCAAATACAGTGTAGAGAAAACCCAGCTATATGGCTGCCAGCCTGGTGCCGGCTCCCATCCAGAAAGCTTGGAACATGGGATGAGAACCTTGGGTCAGGATGCACCCATCTGTATAGACATTTCCCTAAATTTCCATTTGCAAGTCAGGAGTAAGAGCCTCCTGATTTTTGAAATTTTACTCATTGTCCCAAATGTCCTCAAATATCTGAAAATATTGGCAGTGGTCAACCATGACAGAGAAAAATCACAATTTCCCCTGACATCTTCTGTTTTATCCATGAATTGTAATGACAAAATGGATACAATTTTAGTTTTGTTAGGGAACTCCAACAACAACATAGTTCCTTCGGTGGGGGGGGGGAAAAAAGGAACAGATGTAATGTAATAAAATGTTACTTAGTTTCTCAAGTTAAAAAAGGAAGTCCACAGTAGCACAGACATTTATTTAGAAAGGAAAAATTTATGCAAAGTATTCATATAAAAATGTGAACCAGAGTCTGCACAACTCTTCAAACATTCAATTATGAAAATGAAAGCTTTTCCTCCAAAATCTTCCAGGGAAACAGCTAATTTCCTCCTCTAGGCTATGACTGTATATTTTCATCCATTATGCTGTTTACAGTAGGTCTTCTAATCCTTCCAGAATCAAAAATCATCTTTGGTACAGTCTTCTCAATATTTTTTTCTGCTTAACAGAATGGACCACTGTCTAACGGACTTTCTACAGGTTCCTAAAATGCCTCTCAGTTTCATTTGTGAGTTCAGCTTTTACTGTTTGTTGGCCACTAAGTATTTTCCTCCTTTTCTTTCTGTAAAAAGACAAAATAGGGTTTTTTAATATATATTTGTCTTTCATTTTTGCACTTCTCACTAGCAAGTACTTGGTGTAGGATTAGGTTTTATTTTATTTTTGTTGCTTTGAAACTTCAAAGCATGAACACTATTCTTCTTATCTGTTTTCATTTTATTATTCTATAATAGTTTAATCAGAAAAACACCAAGCTTAATTTTAAAATTCTGACAACCATTGCCGATTGTTGGAAGAGTGACAAGCATTAAAATAGCACAAATGGATTAGTTTCTAGAGCTCCATCAATTTGATTACTTTTAACAGTCATATAAAAAAAATATTTGTTCATAGTGGATTAATTTCTGATATTCACTAGAATAAGTAAGATCAGATGCCTTCAAAACCTGTGGTGTGACTTTGGTCTAGCCTGGTGTCACACTGGGTATATCTACACTGCCTTTTGACAGCTGTACTATGGCCATATTTAAGACCAGATCTATGACCCCACAAGTATGGCTACTGTGGTGGCCTGAGAGAAGAGCTCTGAAATGTGATTTCTTCCGTGCCTGAGCACTCAGGAGTCAAGAAAACAACCAGGATCAGGATGGCTGCATATCAGCCATGTAAACAAAAAATGGGAGGGCTGTGCAACATGCCACTCTTGTGTCTTGTGTCTTTCAACTGCTTAAGTCACATCGCCTCCAAGATCAAAATCATGCTCAAACCTCTAATCAGTATGTGCATATGGTCCTTTATTTCTCAGATATTCCCTCAAAGCATTTCCTGATAACTGGAGGCAGCCAGGTTAGTTCTTGTTGCATATAACGCTGGAAAAAGAATGGGATTCTTCAGAGGGTCCTGTTTAAACCGGTGAAACTGCAAGAGAATAGGAGTTCATATATATTTTCACAGGATGAAGAGGAAAAGATCCAGGAGTATTCTTGCTCTGTTAACATCAAATGAAATTTAGCTGCTGATTTCAATGAGGCCTGGATTTCACCCCTCAGACCTTTATATACTTCTAGCTGCTCTAAGTAAGTAGTTTTCAATGAAACCAGTTAGGTGCTTGTCTAGCAGGATTTTTTTTAAAGCAGTTACATTTAAAACATATATTCCCTTCCTTCCAATACATTAATTCTTGCTAATCCTAATGGATAGCCTGGCACCTTAATAGCTTAGGATCCTCTGTAATATAATTTTTTTAGCTAGAAGAAATTTGTGACAATATATGTTCTGTATGCTAATGGAATAAGCCTAACATTCAATGTCATGAACAGAGGGAGCTTTCCTGAGGTTGACACCACCTGTTGATAGCTGGACTAAGATCAGTCCATGCATATTATGTGGGTTGTTAAACATGAACAGGTTAAGAATACAGAGTGGTTTTGTATATGAACCTATAACATATTCATGAACAATGTTCCCATAGTGAAAATATAATCTCCAGGAATACTAGCAGATTTACTCTCAGAAAAATATATTTTTAGAGAAAAGTTTAAATTGTAAACTTACTGTTTCCAATTCCTCCCCCTTTTTTCAATGGGAGTTCTTCATCCAATAGAGGTTTCAGGCCTAACAACAGAGGTTTCTCCTAGAAATTATTTTGACTTGGTTTTATAAGATTTGGTAGAGGAACATCACATCTCCAAAAATAGTAACTGTCTTTTATTCACAGTAAAATTCTACTTTCTAAACACTTGAAAAGGCAAATATAAATTTGCAATCTCTGCAATAATCATTTTGTCAGTAATGTAAGCAGTTAACATTTCACACTGAAATAATAATACATATTGGTTAAAATTATGGTGATATATGATCCATTTTCATTCAACATGGCGTTTACTGAAATAAATAGGAAAAACCAAAAAGATATTTTTCTCCATGTTTCAAAAATCTCTGTATTTTTTTACCACAAATATTTTATGTTGATGTTTTGTTTGTTTCTACTGAAAGTTGTGTTTTATTTATGCTGTTTGTTGTACAGTACAGCTTAGAAGAAGACACATGTTGAGAAAACTTCCTTTTGTACTAAGAACATGTAACATACATAACAGATGCTACAATGGCATTTTAAACTGACATCAGGGTGCCACTCAAATTGGTGTGAAAACTAGGAAGGAGGAGATTATATTTCTCAAGGCTCTTAAATATGAGAACTTAAGTAAAAAGATGTGGAGTTATGGATCTGGTTGAATCTCTGAAACACTATGCATGCAAAAACTTGAACTGGCTCAGAAGCATAGATTCAGAGAAAGTCCTGAGTGAATGATGCTGTTTAGGTTACAGCCCATGTGAGAATGGGGATGTTAATGAGGGTGAGGAAAAAAGGAGTGGGATTTGTGAGGGGTCATCAGTAGTTCATAAAGTCTCTTATTTACCATATACAAACCACTCTGTGGAGCTGGCCCTCCCCTTTCACACATGGCAACTTCTGCCTCAGTTACTGGGACCAGTACAGTAAAGAGCTAATGCACCCTAAGTACCTTGAGTTTACTGGCCTGTCCTTATTAAAAATGAGCCCTATGGCAGGTTTCTCAGCTGTCATCAATGCCCAGTGTACCTTTTAGTATACAGCTAGTCTGACAGACCCAGATTAGTTTCCCTGTCTAGAGTATACTAATTTATCTGCTACCAGATAAAGCATCATTATCCACTGGCTGGCTGTACCCAGGAGTTTCTTTGTAGGCTCTTCCCTATCTCCATCTTCCCTAATATGATTAAATCAGTTTGTAATTTCTGTTGATCCTAGCCTATTTTGCATACAATGCTCACCCTCTGCAGATATTTGGCTTCTGATTATCACATATCTGCTCCCAATACCCAGCTTCAACACATATCTCCAATTTCACTTAGTAGCTGGGACCTCCCTCTCAAATAGGGTTTTCATCCCGGACACTTATGTTTCACAGTGTTCCCTTTTAGCCATGAGTCCAACCTGGACAGTCAGAAAAGATGAGGTGAGCTACTTTTTAGTTAGCTGATTCATTGCACATCATTATCAGGTAGGAAGGTCCAACCCAATCTGATATTTCTCCAGAAAAAAAAAAATCAAGATAAAATCTTAGCTGTGACTTGTCAAATTCACTCTGTCTGGACGGATGTCTGAGTTATAATAAGAAGTGGAAAATGTGTAGTCAGAACAATGAAGAAAACCATATTAAGCAAAAATGAATAAGGTGCCGAGGGTCTTACAGGAGGGCAAATCATAACCAGTGCTCAAAGTGCAATGGATGGGGATATCGAGTAATAAGAAGATAAAGATCTAAATACAGATATTTAGCCTCTGAAGGCCTTCAATGGGTTTGTTCTGTAGAATCTAGATTATAGCTATATAAAGCTTGGACATAAATGAACTCTGGCACTGTGAGAGGGTTTTTCTTTTCTTTATTATTTTTTTTAAGGTTAAGTCATTTTTATGAATACCAGTGAAAAATGAAGTCAGTTCAGCAGTGAGATGAAGAGAAAGGAAAGGAATGAATGAAAGGGTCATCTTTCTAAGAAAGCCATTAGAGACAAGCTGTATTGAGGTTAATTTCTTAAAAACTGAGGTTATAGTTTTAAGTGAGTAATTCCTAGTGTCTATATAAGGGGAGCAGCTTTTGCCCTCCCGGGGTAGTGAGACACAGAAGACATCCCAGGTATTAAGTTAGTGCCTTAGTACAAGATTTTTCTTCTATATATGGTTGATTAGCCTTTGTTACCACAAAGATCTCTTAGCATTTCATTGTCTATCACATGGGAGAAACAGTGGAACTGTTATTAGAATCATATATGCTTAGATAGATTTAGATACTGCTCTGTCTAGACCACTGTCTGGCCTGGTGGCACAAGCTGAATTTAAATAGGTACACAGGCTTATTGGGCATCTCTTGCACAACAAACAGAACTTCAGACATGATGCTCCTCTGATGATACAGTCAAACTGCAGAGGAGCTAAAAATGTGACAGGATCTCCATAAAACAAAAAGACACTGCAACAACAGAAAAGACAATAAGAATATGAGTATTGTAAGAACTATTAAAACAGAGTGATTTCTTTGAGTGCTAGCACCTCCAGCTCTACAAGCATGAAGAAATGTGCATGCACATGTCATCCTCCTTGGCTCTACACTTTTTGCTTGATCTTTCTCAGTTGTAGGCCCTTGATCTAGAGCAGATTTTTTTTTTTTTTTCTCATTGTAAAATTGCTTGGAGTAAAATAACAGTTCATCTAATTTTCTATTGAAAAACTCAAGTTTTGACTATGAACATGAATTCAAAAATAAAAATAAAAATGGTAAATTAATAAGTAAATCAGTAAAAAATATTCCAGTACCTGTTGCTATAACTGAACATGGATATAAATTTGATTTTTGAATTCACAAGCTCACTTGCTTGAAGGCACATACTGCATCCTCTCTGTGATAATATTCCTATGTCAGCAGAAGTAAAGAGCACAGGCATCATTTTCTTTATGGATAGCATAGTGGAGATGGAAATGAAATGATTCCCTATCATTTTGCCTTGTGAATTCCCTCGTGTTTGTAGAGATTCTCTTGCTTTCATTATTATATGCAAAGTGCTGTTAAACAAATCACTACATATGAAGATAAGATAGCATAATGCACTAATATATTTTTGTTGTGATTCTGAAAATTACAGAAAGTAATGGTATAGCTAATCTGTTATAATTTTTTTAATTAAATATCATTTGTAATTACAAATTGATATTCCCAATCCAGCTTCTCTCATGCTGATATTCCCTTGTGTTTGCTGCCAAAAAGCTACACAGAATAATCTGCTCGGCACTACCCATGTTCTTTCTGTTGTTTGTTCCATAATAATGTTTTGATGCTGACTATCAGTCCTTCCTTGAGGAACATGTAAGAAAAATCAAATATGAATCACAGAAAATCAGCAGCTGAAATTAGCAAGTCAAAAAGATATAACAGAAGTTTGGGGCCACAAACCTCTTAAAGATCAACATTAAAAAATGCTGTGTTGCTATTTTCTCTCAAAAATAGACCTTAGAGTATTCAAGTAAGGTTTCAAATCTAACCCTAGATCTGCCTGTGTAGGGTATCCTCTCAGAGTACAGCACAGACAGTCCAATTCTCAGGCCTATGAAGATTTAATAATTGTTGCACTTGTACTGGTCTGCTTTTCTAGGTTGGGATGGCTTAAGCTGAACCTTAACATTAGCAGATACAGAGCTACAAGATGTGTGGGTTCTTCTGGACAGTTGGAGTTACAACTGCTGTTTGTGTCATAGATCTGCGTTGCCTTCCCATCATCCCATTTAGTAATGTGCTGACTCCATCTAACACTGTAAGGCACTTCCTATTTGCCCAACATCTGCGTACTGGATGGTCACAGATTTAAACATGCATAGACAATTTCTCCCAAAACAGCTTTTCCTAGGCCTGTTGAGCGCTCAAGAGAAAGTGTTTATGTTTTCCACACCAAACCCGGGATCACTTCCATTCAGAAATGAGAAAAAATATTGTAGAAGACTTAAATACTTCAGTTCTGGGTTCCTTCAGAGAGCACTGAAGAACAGGACCACATCAACTGGAGAAATCTCTCTCTCAACAGAGAAGCATGTCCTGGAACAGCCCAACAAGAGAATGGTTACGGGTAAAGTGAACCGACCGTGTGGAAATTATTATTGCATGTATGCAACCTGAGTTAATATTAAACCAGTCAACACGTGCACTGACCACAGCATAGTCTGGCAGAGTTAAGCTTCAGCTAAATTTTTGCTTGGGTGTATTTTAAAATGCATGCTAGCTGCAGCCTATGCTGTTGTTCAGTCCTGGAAACTAGTTAAAAGTGAAACTTCCATGACTCTTGCTGTTAAAGTTACACCCTCCTCTCCGCAAAGAAGCAATTCCATTGACCTCAACAGCTCTTTGGTTTAGAAACAAAATCTTCTGTGTCTGATGCTGTATGTGAGCTCTCCTCAAGAACTAGCTTATATTACCAATTTGAACTTTTAGCATTCAACTGTTTTTGCATCACCCTTGTGGAAACAAAGAGTTTAATACTTTCTGACAAAAATAAGCTACAGTTTACATCCCAGAAGAGACATCCCCTACTTCCCCCTGCCAAACACACCCACAGCCACCGTGCTTAAAGAAAAAATTAAATAAAATTATCTCCGTACTAGCAAGGAAGAAAGATTGCCTCTTTCTGCAGTCTGGATCAGGTTGAAATGTCTAGGAGGAGGGAGAGCAAAGGGGGCAGTTAGCCTGAGAGCCACCAGTATGTGTCACTGCCTGAAGACAGCAGAACAAGGTAGGCAGGTAGAAAATCAGCCAGAGGGACTACAGCATGGGGATGGCTTTGGAGACTGCTGAGATGCTGACACAAGCACACTAGGCCTGAGAAGTGACAAAAGAAATGCAATTCTTCCAGGGATACAGGAGAGACTATACAGTTTCTTGCCACCTAGGAAACCACTAAATGTTGATAAAAGAAAAAGTGTTTTTTCCCTTCCCTCATTCCACTGTGCAAGAGGATATCATGGACAAAAAGTAAAAATTATTTCAAACTACTTATTTTCATGCTTATTATCTTGCAGATGTGAGTTTTTGTAAATTCTCTTGCTCTAATTTGTGCTCAATTAAAATACAGTGTATGAGATTAAAATTCCTTTGGTGTTTTTATTGGGCTTGCCTTAAGGAAAACAGGACCAATTTCCACCTCAAAATTCTAACCAGTTTCAAATCCCCTCGTGGGAGAAAGGTAAGAATGGCTATAAAATGCTATTTATAGTAGAAATGATACTGTTCTCCCTGTGACAGTGGAGCTATAATGTTCATAGATTTATTTTTTCATATTGGCCTCAGTACTTAAATACTGTACTTACAAAAATACATGTGACATACAGAATTTCTGCTATGAAAAGGCATTGTTCAATTTTTATCTGGCATTTTACAACTTCTGAACAGTTTGTGTCACTACTTGAATCTCATTTTTGCAGTTTGTACATCAAAATCTGTTGCTACTTGCTGTTTATTAGTCTTGTTTTGATCTCAGCATCACAACATCTGTGGATATTCTTGTCTGATGAAAAGGATGGTGACATACTTAGAATGTGTCAGCCTGTGGGACTCAAACAAAATTATAAGGAGCTGCCATGTGAAAAGAGAACGTTTTTTTCCATTTTAAATCATTTTAAGAACTGATATGTGCAAGCTTGATCTGAATGATGGTTTACTGATTCAGTAAGTGTTTTAATGAATATAAAACTAAGGTATTAAGATAAAAATGTAAGTACTGTGAAGATGAGCACATGTTTTTTGGTGATACTGTAAAGATTAAGGAAACTGATTACATTAAGAAAGTTTGTGTAAGCATTCTGTGAATATTTGGAAATTGTGAAGGTTTAGGAAATATATCATTGTCTTTTTATTCCTTTCTGCTTCATTCCTTATTTAATTCGGGGGAGACTAAGAATAACTAACCAGTTAAAACAATACAACTTGAGCCATGTGATTTACAGCAGGTATGAATATTGCCTGGAAACAAACCTGAGTTTCAGTCTTGATGTATTACAACTGGGAAATTTCCTTCCCCCATCCCTTCACCCATAGGCAAGGCTAAGACCAGACCCCACACTACCAATACTTTGTTTCCAATAAGCAGGTTTAGATGTTCTTTCACCTATCAATTTCTTGTTAGTGTCCTAGTGAAAAAGGAGGTTGAGGAAACATTAAAGGCAGAAGAAATATTGATATTATCTACCACTTCACAAGGACTAAGTGGTTTAGGCAATAAAGGAAGAGTCAGGGAGATCATTGTAACAAAAGTGGACCAGTGGAGAGTCAGGTCTGAAATACTGAGCATTAAGGAAAGGGCAAAAAAGATGGTAGAACATTCTGGCTTTCTTCCTCCCAAAGCGCTGCTTCCTTGGCTCTTAGGGACTTCTGTGAGCTACTGGGTAGGACCACAGTATTAGTCACACACAGTCTCCCCGAGTTTTCTGAAATATTTGCCATGCAAACATGATCAGAAACCTGAAGAGCGTCTTGCAAGATTATGAAGCTCACGAACACTACCGGTAATTTCGGAGTTAACAGTTTGGCCAAGATTCAAGGCAGATGATTAGCATCTTGCTGCCATTTTGATCCACAGAGTACTTTATTACAGTTTCTTTTACAGTTTGGCAGGCTTTAATTGTGACTTTAAACTGAAAATATATCCCACCTAACAGCAGCATGAATGTTTCATTTAAAGGTGAAACCCAGCAAATAGCTTTACCCTTTCTTTTCCTTTTGAGCTAAGTAAGAACCAAAACTAAAAGCGAACAATGGGAAGCGTGAATCCATGTGCAGTGAGCCCCTTGACGAAGCATCTAATCTCAGCAACTGCAAACCAAGGAGATTTCAGAATGGGAAGTAACAACACAGGCAGTTATCCAGTTCTTGCACTGGGTGACAGAGCTGCTGCTCGCAAGCTAAGCCATAGTGGATGCAAGATTTTGACTCAGCAGAAGAGGAGTTCCTCTGGCTCTGGCTTTAGGCAGCTTCTTTGTACCCTGTGGTGGGGCCCAACTGGATGTCAACACTGACCAAATGACCTCCCTTTTCTTCCTCTTCCTTCCTTGTCTGTGATATTCTCTCAGGAAAGCCTGTGATCCTCTCTAGGGAGAGTTTAAATACCATAAAATCCAGCCCAGAAATAATTTCTGCCTCCAGCAGCATTCTCATATCCATCAGCTGCCCCTCTATTTCCTTACAAAGCGTTCCTCACATCTTTCTGTGAACCTCACACCCTTCTTCACTTCTTGTCCCCATCACTTTATTCATCTTCATTTATCTTCTAAGTAAGGCATCCTTGGATTTCAGCAATAACCATGGATTCCTTAGTTGCTTTCTAGAATCAGGGAGAAAGAACGAATAAAGAGAAAGTTTGGGAATGGATAGGAGACAGAAGGAGGGATGTTTGGCTTTAGTGGGAGTAAGAAAGAGACCACAAAGATCATCCTGGTGCCTTCCATGTGCCTCAGATTGGACCAAACTACTATACCTGAGAAAAGAAGGACTTTTTCACTGTGTGGGAAAATTTGCAAACTATTTTGTGTAGTGTTTATCAGCCCAAAAAGAGATAAAAACAAACAATATGTTGGGAAAATATAGGTATGATCATTTGATAGAAATTTGAGGAAATTATCCTAGCACAGTCCAAGAGACAAATGAATCTGTATTAAGAAAACTGCACAGTGCAGGTCACTCTATTGTAAAACAGGATATTACAGAAACAGAGAAGGTGCAACTAAGGGCAGACAGAGTGCCACAGCAATACAACGATGTTAGTTATTCAGAGAAACAAGATCTGTAGACTAAGGAAAAGAGTTAAGACAGAGCCTCAGTGAAGTCCACCAGAGTATTTTCGTGCAATAGCTATGACAGCTTTGAAAGCAATACCTACAAGAGGATATTTGAACTTGTATCAGTATAAGTGTAGGGTACAAAACTGAGTAAGGACATCATCATTTCATTCATTGGTTTGCTCAATGAGTAGTAAATGATACACAGAGTATAAATAATGACAAAATGGATTTAAATTAAGTGGTTTAAAATACAGCGCCAATTAAATGGACATGGGTTTTCCCACTTCTGAAAGAATAACTGATTTTTTTTTTTTTAGGGAGGGTAACATCTCTTTCAAATCTTTTCTGAAACTTAGGTAGTTATACATCTAGCAAGTCTTTAGGATGGGCCAAAGAAGGAGACAGAAAATATTACATAAAGATAAAGAAGAGCTGAGAAGGCAGGCTTTGTGGTGATATTTGTGTAATTAAGCTTTTTCCAAAATAATGATGTGATATCTTTTTTACTTAATGTAGCAGACAATGAAGTACTTCATAAACATTGCATAAGAATAGGGTTATTTTCCAACATTCTGTAGCATTGAGCCAACAATCGAAAACAGCCTACCCCATTGCTCCATTGCCAATGACGAAAGGATATTTTATTCAGTAAAGGTACTGTTGGCTTCATGCATTACAGCAACTGGGACTTGTACGGGTCAGAAGAAAGAATCTTCATGGGAATATTGATTAGTATGGATTATTTTTTATACCTTTTAGAATTGTAACTGATACCCAGAGCATAGTTTTAATCTGTATTTTTTAAACACATCTATGTTTTGGAGCAATGGTATTCTCCACTAAGTGGAGAATATCCATCATGGACGTAGATATGTGATCCTAGAATGTGATCCCGCTGGATAAGGGGGATTCAGTAAGTTGTTTCGACATTCTCTTTTCACCAAGCAAGCTACATTCTTTGCCTTTGCTGGATCCCTGATAATTAGTCTCATCTATTTGTAACACTCTCAAGCTACAGGGACTAAGTCTGACCTCTGGTGCGTGGAGAATATATTTAATTTGTCTTTAAATTTGTAAACTTTTGTCAATATCAGTAAATACAAAATAATTTATAAAGTAAGTTTTAAAAAAGTGAATGAAATAATGATTCATTTAGAGAAAACCATTAGTTAGATTAACTCATATGTTTAGATGTTTCTACAATTACTGACAGGGAAGAAATCAGGGTAAAAAGAATTTGCATTTCATTCTGTGCTTGGAAATTAGGTACCAGAAGGGTGTAGAAGTAGGTCTGAATATGAGAGAACTCATATGTTTGGGGAGAAAAAGTGATCACTTAAGAATCCATGGTGTGCATCTGAAAATCCCATTAGAGACTGTCAAGCTGCATTGGTCAGACAAAAGGAATATGAAATGGGACCAATTAATACTGATGCTGTTGAATGCATGGCAATAGCTTCTAGTTCCTGATTTACAGAGGATAATACAATTGAGTGGAAATGATTTTGATACATTTGCATTTGTGGCTATAAGTCATATTGTGTATAAAGAGATGTAGGAATTACAGACTAGTGACTATAGCCCTCGATTCTGAGTCAAGAGTCTTGGATAATATTGCTGGTTCTGCCATTGATCTTTTTGATGACCTTGACCAGATCACTTCTTCTCTTCGTAACTGTTTCCTGTACTGATTTTTGTTATGTCTAACTTGGCTGTAAGCCCTTACAGTCTTCGAGAGAACTCCTTTTTTACTGTATATTCGTGCACTCCACAGCAGAATGAGCCTGTGATCTTCTCTAGGGAGAATTTAAATACCATAAAATCATGCAAGTAGCAGAAGTACCATGGCACAGAAAGGAAGAAAATCAATGGGATTTGGGGATCAAGGAATTTCAAACTCAAGGAGTTTCAATATATAGTTTCCTTGCACTGAAATAGCTCCGAACCTAATCCAAAATTTGATCTATTTGCTCAGCATGTTTCCATGTTCCTGAAACCGGTTATTAATGCCAGTAACTCATTTTTCTAGATTAAGAGCATAGATATTTAAAATATTTTCTTTCCAAACACTGAATGGTATGTGCCTAGTACTACTGAAAAATTACATTCCTAGTTCTTAATTAAGAAGTGAGTAATATTCTACCTAAAGAGAAGTAGTCTGATTTTCAGATCAGTAGAATCCCCTATCAGAAATATGGTTCAAAGAACTCTACCCTCAGGCATCAGGGAAAGGATAGGGGTTGTCAATCCTTCACTATGCTCACTGGACCCTTCTCCACTATTCCTTATTTTCCAGTGTGGCCAGATGTTTGGTAAGTGGTTGAAATTACTGGTTCTCTATAGGTCTCAAGGAGTCAATCACCCAGAGATTATGGAGCAACAGACACTGTCTTCATATGTACAGTAAATCTATTGTACAGTCATTATTGTTATTGCAGCATAGAGTAAGGAAGCCCTAACTAAATACCAATCTAGTTGTGACAGTAAGAAGCCCAGACCAGATCAACAGCTGGCATATTTAATCATTTTCTTCAGCTGATTTTGCAGCCTGCAAGTTCTCTCAGGCAACCACCTCCCTGAGAGTTGTGCCATTGTAGTTACATTGTTTGCTGTCCTGGGGAGACAGAATGTTTTGCATTATGTTGCTATCACTGCTGCATAGGCAGTGCAATGCAAAATCCCTGTGGTGTGGGGCCCCAGCCTAGCAGAGCTGAAGGCTGCAGCAAATGTGGCTTTGTAACCCAGAGCAAAGCATGCCACTTCTGAGCGGTTTCATTTTAATAACAGATAAAGAGTATTTTACTAAAGTAACCAAATTTCTTTTCTGTATCCTCTCTTTTTGTGGTTTAGGAGAAGTGCATCTAGACTTTCACTGACCAGCCAATGAGTCATTTTCCTGTGAAATATCATGAGTGTACTCAGGGAGAAGCAAGTCAAAGGGAATGAAAACCAAAGCACAAGCAGTGTTACCCCAATGGGTTACCTCTTCCTTCCCCAAATTTATAGCTTCTTTTGTTGGCTTGTCACTACAAAGGGACAAAGGATCATTTGGTTCTTGACTTATTAATAGACAAGAATAAGTAATTTATATGCTGTCTGGCTAAAAAATGTTTTAGCATTTATCAGTCACCAGCAACTTTTCAATTCTCTACTGAGAAATAGTTTAGTAGATTGGATTTATCTTTGTTATTCAACACTAAAAGTAGCCTTGGAGAGCCTAAAAGCAGTTAGGGTATGTGAAAGACTAATTTTTACATTAGTTGGTCTCAGGTGATGATCAGACAGATAGTCTACAAGCATTTTGGTAAAGAACAATGAAACTCTGATGACTATCTGATCAGACATCATGCTCTTTCTGCTTGACTAGTTAACATCGTATTTTCAGTGCATAAATTCTACATGGTACCCTTTGAAATGCACTCAAAGACATGTAACATTCACTCTTCACCCTTATCACCATGTTTATGGCCCATCTTGTTGATTCCAAACAGAGTTTCTTCCAGCTGACATGAAACAAGATCAGTTTAAAAGTGTGAAGGTGCACTGTGCTTCAAGTTGTCAGATAAGATTTTTAGTACTCTTTAATGGGCAAAGTTGTGTATTCTGGTTTCTGCCATAGGCACACACATTTTATATCTACATGTTTTTGTACTCAGACTTAGGGTTTTGGCATCTTCTTAATTTCCCTGTGTGCCCATTTACACTCTCAAAAAGTGGTATTTGTTTCTGTGAACTAGTGTACCATGAGGATACCCTTTTTAGTAACTCAGCTGAACACCAGCAATAAAAATCCAAACCAAATAATCCTCTATGTCTAAAACCCAAGTAGATACACTTTATAATTTTAAAATGCAATGCTCTCATCTTATAAAAGAGGTTATATGTCCTGCACTGTTATCAAAGAAAACCCCAATATTACTATCAGCGTAGATGAGGACACAGAAAGAAGTGCCCAGGCTTCAGGAGGTGGTCAACTGTTTAAGCAGGCAAGTGCGTTTGCAGCATTCCTGGGCAGCTAATTGTGCACTGGAAACTCAGCCAATGAGTCTGTATAAACAATTACTATCTACCAGCAAATGTCTGTTTTTAAAGTGTCGCTCTCCACTTCTTGCACATTTAATGAAGCTAATCATAAAATCACTTTCCAAAAAGTCTTTCTTTTGATTTTTAACTTTCTCCTAAAGTGATTTTTTTCTAAAACCAAATCATAGAGGTAGAAAAATTTATGGAAGAAACCAATTTTTAGCAACTGAAAAGTTAAAAATATGAAGCTTATGTGATAGTAATGAAAATCAAACCTAAATAATGTAATCATAATAAAACAAAGCTGTATAATCAAAAGAAGGCCAACTAAAACTAAAAAGCCCCTCTACCTTGACAAAACTTCAAGGTTTTTTTGTTGGTGTTGTAGATTTCTGGTTATCTGAATAGATTTTCTACCTCTGGAATTACATGATACTGATTCACACCAACTTGAGGATCTGGACCACAGCTTTATTATTTCTCTTGTCACTCTCTGTGTCCTGTGCAGAAAGGCACTGTTTTAGTTCTAAAGGATGCAAAGACTGGAAAAGGAAAATAGCATCTCCTGGCCATTCTCTACATGTGTTTAATTTTGCATTTCCTGCCATTCTTTACATATTTTGATTTCATTTGGGCTGATTAATTGATTAACATTGGATCTGACAGCACTTTCTTCCTGATTTTTTTTAGTGTATTTTTCAAATGGAAAATAAATTAGTGATAAAATTTCTGTTTGAATGAAAGGAAAAAGAGCTGTTCCCGTCTAGTTACATGAAGGAAAAGAAGCTATAAATAGAAAGTCTATGCTAATGAATAAGAGGTGTTGATTAGTGTCATACTTTTATTTCACACAAAGATGTGTGAACCTTTCATAACAAAACTTGTAAGAAAGCAGAATTGCCTCATTTATGTGTTTGTTTATTAAAGTGAAACAGTCAGCAGTTTGCCTATGTTAAACTAACTTACATCACATCGCATAGCCTTTCAGGCTGGGGCAGATTAATTTGGAATCACTTCCTTCTCCTCTCCCCACCCTGCCCAACTGCTGCCACCAGGCTGCCAAGTGGACTTTACAGTATGCATTTTGCTACCTATTAAAATGAGCATCTATAAAATAAGTAGCTGGAAAGAAGCTCCTGTCTCCATCAGCCCAGTGTGGTGTGAATCGATGACTAGACAAATGAGGAAAAGTTGAGCTGAGATGGGCCAATATTCTAAGTGGTTAGCAGAAAGCTGAGGTAGGTCTGTAAGAGCCAGGGAGAAGAAGAAAAATAGTTCAAGTAATTAAACCATCCCGCATTTGGTTGTCTAGAGAAAAGGAATGCCACTTACATTTGGAAAGTATTTGACAAAGCTGGGCTTTTGAAAATGTTCTTTTTTGCCTGTGAAGTATAATTGCCATCTCAGTCTATGCTGGCCTCATTTTGTGCCTGCTCATTCGGAATTTGCTTCAGTAATGGCAGGGAAAGACTTTCCAAGCAAATCTGAGAGTCGGCTGGAGGGGTTAAGGAAAGGAATTCCTCTCCTTGAGCTTAAGTGGGCAACTGTGTTTGGTAATGGGTGTTTTAGATGAAATGTGTGGTTCTGCATGCTTGTTTATGCTGTGTTGAAGATCCTGTTATTGCTTTTGTTGGTGGATAATTTCATTTGACAAAGTGCTGCAGATTCATCTTTATTTATGAATTTGCAAGTACAGACTGGGAAGCATAAAAAATAATACAGAACTGAACATGCACAGTCACAGCACACAAATTAGAACATTCTGCAGCTAGAAAATGCCAGGAATGATATTTTTAATTTTTTCATAGTACCATGAGAAACAAGAATATGTTGCTCAAATTTAACCAGTATTTCTGTAACTGTGTAGTGTGTTGTCAACATTTGAGTTTTCTATTCTAAATTTTGCTGTATAGTAAGCCATTAAAACGAAATCTTTCTCTAGCAGTCGTCTGTGCCTGGGCTCGGTTGGCATTTGCATAGAAGGTCATGAGGTGGCGTGAAATGCTGGGCCCCAAAATCCCTGGTAACACCCAGCAAGTTGTAAGAAATGCCAGTTACTTTCGTTTTATAACTCGCTTTATGCCCTCTCTAGTTTTTGGAATACATTGTTATTTTCAAGAACTTACCTGACACCTGAAGAAAAAGATGTAATGAAAAGGTAAAAAGCCTTTTTAATTGGGAGATTTCAGCCTTTCTTTCTTGAAATCTTTTCCTAAATACGATAACATGATCTGAATAAGGAGCAGAGCAAAAGCTTGCAACATGATTAGGTGCTTTTTTTTAAGTTTTCTGGTAAATGAAAATTTTTTTGGTTCATTGTCTTAATTAATTGGTCCTACTGCCTTATTCATCTCTGAATGCCACTTCCTATTACTGTGTCTTATGGTCACTGCTTGGCCTCACAGCTCTGGCTTTCCCTCTGCTGGACTTTTATAGCTTTCTTCTACTGTTTGAAGTTATCCATTCTGCTGTCTCTTCCCATCTGATTAATTTAACAAGTATCCCACCTCCTTAAAGATGGAGGAGAGATATGTGAATTCATGTCTGTTCTGAATAAACACTGCAATTGGGCAGGCTGTTGTAAGACAATTACTAGAAATCAACACAAATTGGGACACCTTAATGATGTCCATGTTACACATTCCAGTAATCAACAAGATAATGTTACTACAATATTTCTCACCTTATAGAACATAAAATTTGGTTTACTTTGGATTCTCGGTAAGATGCTCCACTTCCAAACAAATAAAACTACATTAAATAACTTGTCAAGCATAAGAACTATGTTACAATGGAACTTGGAGCAGCTTCCTAAATAACATAAATATGGAAAAAACAGAAAAAGTCTTAACAGTCTTGCTTTTTACTTTTTATGTAACATTTTCTTCCATCTGAGCACCTATCAGAACAAAGGAAGAAGATGGCAGAAATACAATGAGAGGAGTTTTCCAGCAGAAGAAAATTCCTGCAAGACTGATGCAGTGAAGCCAAAAGGAGGGAACGACCGGGGCTGGCCATGGAAGGACTGCGGCTATGCCTTGGGCTCCTGCTCTGCTTCAGGGAAGTCCTGCACTCTGTGACCATGAATGCACCCAGATGTCCTCCAGCATCTACTGTGTTTCATTAACTTCCACATGTGTCTGTTGGGCACAGAAGTCTCTCTGCATGTTATCAATAGCAAACTCGGGAGTAAGGATGATATTGCAGTGAAATACCTTTCCTTTACTAAAATACTTTTGTTTTTACTAATGTCAGAAAATAAAAATAGAATTAAAATGTATGACATAAATATTTAATTTCTGTGCCTGCCCTATATTTTTGTATAATAAACAAAAAGCAATCCTGAAATGAACACCACAGATTTGGTTGTTACACAATGAAAAGTTTCTCCTCTCTACTCAACTGGATCTAACTAATCACCTTGCAGGAGAGAAAAAAATATATGACAAAAGGATCAGCAGAAGGACCTTGAAAATCTTAATCTAGTTTCACTTTTCTCAGTACAACATTTCTTTAAAGCTAGGAGAAGATGCTACTGAAGCACAAAATGAACCATAAAACTAGGCAGTGTTGCTTGACCTTGTTTTGATTCAGATCCACACAAAACAAGTTATTATAAAGATACTTATATAGATGCTTATTAAAGCTCAGCATATTCAAAAAGATATAATCTTAGTCAGATAGAGACTACAGGGAAAATTAAAATAATATTATGACAGTGTTCATAAGAAAAATATGCGAAAACTTCTGTTAAAATTAAAGGCATACAAAACACTACAGAATGGCTTTATTTTTGTCAGAGATTTCATGTAAAAAATATGGGGAAAAAAAACAGCACTGTAGAATTTGGTAAATACCACCAGAACTTGATTGCCTAGTAAAAGTATCAAAGAAAGAAATCAGTTTGGAACCTGTAAGAACCTACTACAAAGCTATGATGAACACACTATTGGTGATACAAATGGTATTAAAAAAAAAAAAAAAGTTTATCTCTTATTTTTGGTCCAGCTTTGATTTGACACATAGGGAGAGAACCTAATGAAAATATTACAGTTCAATACAGCAACTTAAAATATTTTTAATATTTAGTAGTATTTTGTCCCTATTTTCTCACATTTTGATTTTCTGGATTGTGATCTAAAGCACTTTCTTTCAATTAGCTACAGACTAAGCACATTATGCCTGGCTCCCCAGACAGTGAGAGGTAAAATTCACTTTCTAGTTGACACATCAGTTTATCTGGCTTGGTACTATCAGGTTTGTCTATCTTTGGGACCCTTTAAAAATTTTAGTCAAATAAAGATTATTCACTGAAACTATTTAGAGCCACACTGTGCTTTTGATCTGTATGAATAGTTTCCAGAGATTTTAGTGAAATTTCAGGAGTAGGAAGTTAAATTGGACTATAACAATAAGTGCATCTGCTATTATTGCTGCTTGACTACACAATGGACAAAAATTCTTAATATAATCTCTAAAAGTTTAGAATAATGACTTTTTTTATACTAGCAGCTTGTCCTCCCCTCTACTTCTCTACCCAATACTCATTTCTTGCTCATTTGTTCTGCTTTCTGAATTTCTACTTCTGATTCATTCAGTCTTCAATTGCTTCAAGTAGCAATGGTAAAACTTGCAATATAATATTTTAACTCAGTGTAATATTAGTCAGACTGTCTGCCTTGTTATTTGCTGTCACAGCCTTTATA
>NW_020451180.1:210372-235372 GCF_003343035.1 Apteryx rowi
GAAGTAGGTATAAACACTGTAAGGCTCTTAATTTACAAAAGGAAATAAGGTTTATAACAGTAACTAGTCTCACTGTATACAGGTACTGTCTTACAGGTACAAGATACAAAACATACTAAACAAATATTTACCAGTCAGCTACAATGCATGACTTCCTTATAGCTAGAGGAGAAAACAATACTAGTATCCAACAACGCCACAATACACAGTAATTGATAAAACAAGTTCACTTTTTAATAGTGAATATCATAAAATAATAAAGAACAAGACATACTGCTTGATTCTCCTTGCAAAGTTAACCCTGCTGTAAAGAATTAAAAATGCAGGTTGAGCCTAATCTCTTACGTCTCACTGCTGCAATATATCTAAGCACACAAATGAGATTTGGAAAACCCTAAGGTGAGCTGAGGTCACACAGCTCCTACCTCAGTTAGGGCAGTATTTGTCACAATTTACAGAATTTGAATATACCTAATAGAAGCCCGAGCCAACAGGTTGCTTTAGTTTCCATCTAATTTTAACTATATTTGTTCTTATTTGTGGGGAGGATATGGTGCAAGGGGATGTGAGGCTACTTTTAGTCATTTAAAATGACTTTTATCACTAAAAAATGCTTGAATAGCGTCTTCTGGAATGGTAAGAAAACCCAGATTAAAAAGACTTTTATTCATCCTTTTCTAAGGCATTACAAGTATTTGTGTGTCTTGAGATATAAGGGCCTTTTGAAAATGTGTTTTTTTACTTCATTTTTTTTTCAAACATAAATAAGAATTGAAGAGAATCATTTAACTGCATTTAAGCTTAAAATTTCAGACTGTTCCTTCAGAATTATAAATGACTATGAGCTTTTGATGGACGTCCTCAACGTCTTTAATCATGATATGATGCCATCTTCATCACCTCCACATGATGCTGGAAGAGTATTAATTACGATATTCTGTCCCTTATGTTGTTCCCAAGAGGCTGCATTTTGTGCTCTTGTGTATCTAGCAGATACCTTCATTGCTCTGCTTTCCTTGCCACATTTATAAAATTCTGACTACAGAACTTTTATTTTTCCCAAATGAGCTCAGTTCCTTCAGGGTGGTGCCCAGGTTGTTTTTATTACATTTTTGTGGTTGGAGTGCAGCCACTGTACAAACAAGGAGGACATCGAGAAACATCCATTAAAAATGCACTATACATTTTAAGATATTAGTTCTTCCTGTGCTGTAGGTTTTAAGAAACTCCTGTTTTGTTCAGACAGTTAAAAGATCATTTTGATCAGTAATTTGCGGAACACCTTATAGCTTAGGTGATTAATGAGGATACAAAAATTTTTATTTTGTCAACTATACTTTCCTCCAGATCAACAGTAAATCAAGATCAAAATCAAGCAGTTCAGTTCTCTATGCAAAAAAAAAAAAAAAAAGCTTTTTTTTTGCCGGTAGCCTAGGAGCACATCTTACAGAAAACCCTGACATACTGATACCTCTTTCCGGAAACCTAAACAAAAGGATTAGCAACACATAAGCTCTTGAAACTAACATTTCTCTCAACTTTAGAATTTGTAGTTTGGAATCAAAGTTGAGGCAAAGTTGAGGCATGCTGGTACGTGATTTAAAGGATCTTACATTTCTAATATTTTCTTAAGTGCATCCTGAGAAGGAAGTCCCAGGACTACATAAAAAACATATATGAAAACAAAAAAACCCCACTTTTTTTACCATAAGTAAAATTGGATTTGAGCACCTATCTTTTTAGTTGCTTAAAATTTTCTTATTTTGAAGATTTTCAGTATAAGAATGATACATCCCAAGATATTTATTGTATATAGAAGGCAAAATATTGAGACTGGTATGTTGTATTATGCAACTAATATGAAAACATACATACATATATATTTAACATATATATATTTAAATACATTTATTTGTAAAATTCTGCACTATCACTTTGGTATAAAGTGGGAGCAGTATACAGGGGACAAATGCCCATGTGAATTGCTGAGTATTTAAACATAAATTCTGAAGAAATAAACACATATGTCATGTCTTTTCATTAACAGCTATAATACTCAAAGCCTAATAACAGTTCATAGCTTATTGATTTCTGACTTCTGATGGAACCTTATTTATCTATTATATAATTGAAATCTAAATTTTAACTAAGATTAGTGTGGTTCATTGATGGTCCAATCCTAGGTCCAGAATGAGTCAGTATTTTTATTATTGACATGGAGGATAGAGAACATGGTTTTAATTTGACAGATGACAGCAAAATGAGAGAAAATACAAGCACATTGGTGAAGAGGATTAGTTTCAAATATGTGGGATACTGGAGAAAAACAAGATAGAAGTTTAGACAATATTGTCATTTGAAGGAAGGATGAAGGAAGTATGTTCTCTTTTACCTGGTTTAACAGGATAACGTGATAACAAATAAGCAAAAGATAATAAACAAAGAGGGATGGTCTTAGATTACTGCAAGGAAAACTCAGGTCAGACACTGGAATTAAAAAATAGTACAGACAGTGAAGTGTAATCAGGTTGCTTGGAGAGCCTTGGAGTCCCCATCGTTTGAGGCCTTTATGAGCAGGTTAGACGTACATCTGTGAAAAATTAGCTAAGTCATCGCTGATTATTTGGTAGGACAAAGGGATGATGACATAAAGTTGTTTCCTTCCTTTTTTGTTCAACGCTCTATTGTTACTATGTCATGTCCAAATATCCTCATCAAAATACCTGTGTCATATTAAACAAGTGCTGCCAAACTATACCTCTAACCGAGCTCAAGACTAACAACATACTGTAACACAGAGGATGTGAAGAGATGCCTCCAGCAGTAACAAAATAAAATACGGCAATGCAGAATTACTTCAAAGAGCTTTCTGGTAAAGATATAAGTAAATGAGTATAGTCATTTCCATGGGTCAGCTCCTTTAAAATTGGTGGATCTGCTGTTACAAGAGAGAATTTTTCTTGTACCCCATCACTTTCAAAATTAAACTCCCTGTGAGAGGTCTTTCTAATATAAAAGAAGAGGTCTTTCTAATATAAAAGAAGGATTCTAATGAGTTGTAGAGCTGCCAGCTCACCTCAATGCATTACTTTTTCCTTTCTCATAGTTCACATAACATGAAGTTCCTCTGTCTCCACGGCTGCCTCAAACATTCACTCTTCTGCATGCTATAAGGGTTTTCAGTGTGCTTTACAGATACACTGAGATTTTTCTCTCTCTTCTGGACACTGGCATACTACAACTTCCAGTCCTCATATCTTCAGTTGTATACTATATCCTTAAGGACATCATCATTTATAACATTTAACCGGAACAACTGCCAGGTGCCAGGAGACAGGTAACAGTTGCTGGACACTTATGGAGGCCTCATGAAGACTGTTTGCAGGCTGCTGGAGAGGGCTTTTGAGGCTTCAAAGGAAAAAGAAAGATAACAGGACAGGCAGCTGAGGGATAAATATATACCAGGAAGGACTGTATAAAGTAACTTCCAAATATTTAGAAATGAAGCCAAATTCCCAAAGCCTATAGTAATGTGTCTGATACAAGGTGAACTCGTCTTTGAGTTTTGCACAAGTTTAGCCTGAGCCTTGGGAAAATTTGTTCAGTATAATAGTATAATATAATACTAAAATCCTGTTAAAATCAAGGCAATGGCAGCAAAACAAGTGTTACATTCAACTTTTAAACAGTAGAATGTGTGCTGCTGCTGACAATAAAACAAGCAGATCCTATAACTGAGTACATGACTTCTTAATTAAATTGAGTTGAGCTGGTGTCAACAAGGAGAAAAGATACTTGATACAATATTCTCAATTATGGATAGTATGTTTTCTACAGAGGTTTCAAGTCACATCAGTTTTAATGTAAGGCAATACTGAACCCAGCAAAACAGCAATAAGAAGGCAGGACAACAAAATATAAGTAATTCCAACTAGGTTTGGATTGGTTTAGTAGAAATCCATGTGCTCATTCCAGATTTTGAATAGAAAATACTATTTTCCTTGGAAAAAATTTGAAGTCAGACAATGCCTTTATAACAATAACAATAGGCATTGAGTTTCTAAAGAGAACCTGAATGCTTCCCTTCTACCAAAACAGACAATTAACAATTTTAGTTTCTCTGTATTTCTTTCAACTAGCTTAGCTTATTTCTCATCTGGATATGTTTTAAAAAAAAGAAAAGGAACAGAAAAAGAAAACAAAAAAGAAAAAAGAAAGCAAAGTTAACAAAAAAGGGTTGTGTATTTAATTTGGAAAGCAGCAGGGATAGCTCTACAATCTCTCCAAGATTCTTAGTGGAACAAATTCTATAGTTCACCTAAGAGTCCTCTGAACATTCAGAATCTTAAATGTCCTGGCAAAATCAGGTAAGGAAAAGTGCTGTGGGATGTCATGATCAAGAGAGAGATGTAATTTCTCAGACAGTTAAGTCAATGTAATGACAGGCATTGAAAAAAGACTCTGCCTTTGGCTTTGTATTGAAGAGGTAGTACACATCAGGAGAGAAAAGCTGCCTAGGACAACGTGTTTGTGAGAGTTTTGTAGCCAAGCATATGGTCTGCAGCAAGTCATGTAATTTTTGAAGATTTTTCAGTGCATTTTTATTCCATATAGGGGGTTACAATAGTCAGTCTAAAATCCAGGGCTTTTTTTTTTTTTTCCTACATTGCAGCTGGAAGTATTTTGTATTGCTATGGTGACTTACGCACCCAGTAACACTAGGGAGTTTCTTACATTGGTATCCAATAGCACTAAGGACAACAAATTAGATAACGTCTTGAAATCCCTCCCAAGCTTATTTCCTATGCAACTATGATTTTGATACTATTGATGCACTGGTTTTCCTGGTGATTTCTTGTAGAGGTATATAAGAATGACAAAGCTTCTGGAGCTGAGCAGAAGAAAAAGTTCTCCCAAGGGAATCTTTGGGACTGAACATATGTGGTATGAGAAACTATGCTAATTATTTCTTCTAAGGTTTTGTTTGCTTGTTAAAGTAATAGAGGTTTTTAAAAGTTAGAAAAAATATAAAATTAAGTAGCTCCCAAAGAACTTTAACCTTCTCCCAAACTAAATGATGGGACAACTTGATACAGTTCCACATTTCCAGTGTAACCTTTAATGTTAGACACCTGCAATTTCTGTTTCCATTTATACTTACTGCTGACACTAGCCTCAATTCTTTCATGCTGTAGGCATCCTGAACCACAAGTACGATTTTGTTTCAGTGACATATAGTGTTCTGTGTACGCTTTGAGAGAAGATACTAAAAGAGGCATAGATACAGAATTCTTCAACCTGTAGAAGTCTGAAATTTCGTAAATCCAAGTCAACAGGGCAGACTATTAAAGCACATAGAATACTGTAGCTGAAGTAATTCTTTCTGCATATTGCTATATTTTAGTGTTTGAAGAACATTTTCAATCTTTATCTCAAGCATCTTCACTTTCTAAAGACTTTTCTGTATTAACATCAAACATTTTATAAAATATTTTCCCAACTTAACCTGTTGAAACACATATTATTTAAAACTTTGTTGTTTGACTTATTTTTAAAGCTGTGAAATTCTTTAGACTTTAGTCTTTAGACTTAGTCTTTAGACTAAGGAAACATTTATTTCACCAAAAATATTTGGTGAAAAATATTATCACTATTGTACAGATGTATTAATTGGTTTGTTTGGCTTTTTTTTTTCTAGTAGACCAGACTAGTAGTGCCTCGGCAAACAGATGGAGACAAATCCTACAGTATTTTAACACAACTACTTCAATATATTATTTTGTCTCTTTACAATTTCATGCTATTATAAAAAATTATATTTCTTAAGTAGAGGTGAACTGTTTATTGACGTGCATATGTATAGCCATTTATGGAGTTACTAATCCAAATATTGAGAAAGGGAAGAAAGCATATTAGATGAGTAATTAAATACAAATTCAGTAATGCTACAACTGTCACAGAATCCATTATTATTTTTCCTTGAGCACCAGGAATCACTTCCCCCACGTATTTATCACATATAATGAAATGCTGAAGAAGCGCTATTATTTCTAGATAAAATAATGCCTGTATGTAAATCTCTAGCTTCAAGCAAGAACAGGAGGAAGGTTCTATTGTTCCATCCTCCTGTCATGCGGCTGTGGGTACGTCACCTCATTGCAGTGAGGAGGGGACAAAGCAACAACATCCTGTTGGAAGAAGACTGGAAATTTCACGCCTGGAAAAGCACTGCTTCTCAGTGGGGGCTTGTCTTGATGTGCTTTTCCAACCTGTTACTTTTGAATGACAACCCTTCCAGCCTGGGCCATCTGAGAGCCGTATTGAGGAGAAAAAGGAAAACAGCAGCCTTCACTCAATTGCCGTGTGGGGGCACAAGGAATAACTTCAAGACAGATTTCTTTTTGTTTCTGTCTGACTCATCACAAGGGAGTTCAAGCTTACTATGGTGGAGCTGGGAGTTGCACTGACTTGGTACTAAGAGGGAAAGGAAATGCAACAGCTCTGGCTGGCAGCATGGCGGACGCATCTGCAGACTCTAATAGCAGATATGAGACAAGTGCACTAGAATAACTGACGATTCACTGATGATCAGTGGTCACATGGTGCCTCTGGCGTGTCAGGTAGGATGAGAGCAAGAATGAGTTTGGGTAAATCTATCACTGTTTTTACAAACTGCAAGACTAGAGACTTGATTTCCTATTTATATTATATTAGGTGTTTATATTTATATTAGGAGTTATCAGTCACTGCAAAAGAAACCAGTGCTCTTCGTATCTTCCCCTTATCATTTTAAGATAAAAGGTGAGTCCCTTGGGAAAAATAAATAAATAAATAAATAAAACACAAAACCCATCATTAGCAGCTGCACAAGACTGGTCTTTTACATTCAACTTTTCTTTTGTTACACTCTACAAAGATGTAAAATCAGTTGTTGCTATTTGTAATATCCATCCCTTCAGTGAGCACCTGATACGATTTTACTGGCATCTGTAACACAAAATCCAGAGCATCTTTTTCCTCGAGCATGTTGCTAAGAATTTCCTTCTGCTCACTCTCCCATTGTTTAGTCTTTAGGGAGACATACTCTAGGATCATAGGGTAACTCAGGTTGGAAAGAACCTCAGGAGGTCTCTAGGCCAACCTCCTCCCGAAAGCAGGCTCAGATGCAAGCTCAGATCAGGTTGCTTCAGACTGGTCTTGAAAGCCTCCAAGGATGGAAACTGCACAATGTCCTGGGGCAACCTGTTCCACTGCTTGACTGTCCTCATGGGGAAGAAGTTCTCTTTATATCCATTCTGAACCTCTGAACCTTGTTTTATCTTATGCCTGTTGTCCCTCAGCCTATCAACATGCACCAAAGTGAAGAGTCTGGATCCTTCTTCTCAATAACCTTGTCCTATGTACTGGCAGGCTGCTGCTAGGTCCCCCCGAAGCCACCTCTCCTCCAGGCTGAACAAGCCCAGGCTCAGCCCCTCCTCACAGGGCAAGTGCTTCTGCCACCGACCATCTTGGTGGCCTCTGCTGAATTTTCTCCAGTTTACTGATGACTTTCTTGTATTTGAGGGCACAAAACTGGACACAGTATTCTAGATGTGGTCTAATGATTGCTGAGTAGACAGGGATAATCACTTCCATCAATCTACTGCCTGTGCTCCCCTAAATACAGGCCAGGATGCTGCTGGCCTTAGATGCCAGGGCACCCTGCTGCCTCATGTTTCTGCCAAGATCCCCAGGGCCTTCTCAGCAAAGCTGCTCCCCAGGTGGGCAGTCTCCAGCCTGCATCATTGCAAGACATTTTCTTCCCAGGTGTAAGATTTAGCATTTCATAAAGTTCCTGTTGACCCAGTTCTGGTCTGTCCAGGTCCCTCTCAATGGCAGCCCATAAGCACATCAACCGTTCCCCCCCAGTTTGGTGTCATCTGCAAACTTGAGAATGCTCTCCATCCTCCAGGGCACTGATAAATATGTTAAACAGGACAGGTCCCAGGAAATCCTTATATCCCAGGAGAAATCAGGGAACACCATATGCTACCAAGGTGTGGCAAATGGAAGCCCAGAGCAAAAGGCAAGAACAACTACTAATAGACATGAAGATCTATCATGAACACAGCAGAAAAAAGCTACTCTGAGTGGTGATGTACCTGTAATATGGGAGTTGAGGGGGACAGCCAGAAGATACACATTGTTTCCTGAAAATTTGAATTAAGTGACCATATAGTGTTATTTTAAAGAAAAGAATATGTCATAAGCAATACAGAGTGTCTGAAAAGGAGGACTAAAGGATTAAGAAGGCAATTTAATGCTTTGATGCCAAAAATCTCCCCCCAAAAGAAAATTATTTATATCTTTTGGAATTTAGGGGAACACAGCAGGGAATATTAAGACTTTACATTTTTATTAAAAAAAAAAAAAGGTTGAAAAATCACTTACAAACTAATTGGGTAACAGGGCATTCCCAATTATTCCTGCCATAACAGAGAAGTCATTTTCTTGCTTGTACTGCACAAATAAAAAGGTTCCAGATTTTTTTAATTTTGCTAATCTTGTAGACTGCTAAGACTGTAAAAATTTTCAAAGATTTTATAAAAAGATTTCAGATCTGGGAGAATTCTTTGTCTTATCTGGGAAAAAAAAGAGATTTTAAGAAATAAAATTGAGAAATAGGGCTGTAAGCAGCCACAAGAAATATCAGAGGGGAATTAAGAGTGACTGGGAGTGATCTGAAGTCAGAATGAAGAATAAGGGAAAGCCAAAGACACAAAGACAAATGATTTCTTGGAATGAAAGTTCTGCCACTGATAAAACTAGTTAGATGAAGGAAGAGCAAACACTTATTTCATAACATGAACGAAGGCTAACAGTGAGAATTTTCCAAGATTCTCTACTTGATTGATACTTTGAATGTAATTATTAATAAATACCCCAAAAGAAGATATAAAGAGAGGTAACAGCACAATATATTAGATTAGTCATATCTAAAGTGAATTTTGACAAAACGAACATAGCTATGTACCTGACAATCCATGGCAGATCAATTTAATTTAGACAAATACAAGAAAGAAAATAAACTACCCTTGTGTATCTTTTTACTGTAGCCAATCAGGAAAATGTATTATGCTAAATATTTCAGTAACCTCTCTGCTTAAAAGGTCAAAAACCAGTGTGTTAAACTAACCTGGGAGAGAACAGTGATAGTGAAAATAATATAAAACACACTTATATACTTGTGGTATGCCCTTACTTCAACTATTGTGTTCAATACTTGATTACTTTTCAGTTATTACTCACTCATCTTAAAAGCAATATAGCAGAAACCAAGAGACAAACAACAAAGATGACCTATGGCATGGTAAACATATCTGTAGGAGGAAACATTAAATATGATAGGAGTGCTTTGGATAGATTTTATCTAGCTGCCATTGAAGTCAACACAGAAGAAGCAGTGGCAAATATGACTAAAAGTGGTATGCTAGAAATAGGCAAATAAGGAAAACATAGGAAAAAAGACAAAAGACAAATGCTCACACTTCTTATAATTAATAACTCATAATTAAAAGTCATCGAATCTATTACAGCATCTTGTGTGATCATTTTATCACTACAGTCATCCCACTTCTAATTTCTCTTTATGATACAAATACATAGCGCTACTGCTAAAGAAAAGTTAGAGTAAGGAAATTAAGTAATTGACAGATTTGTTGATGCCCTCATGAAAACTTCATTTCCCTTTAAGCAACCCCCCCCCCCAAATCCTAGATATCTTTCATAAAAAATGGGTGATGAAAAAACTTACATATTTATTTCTTAAATTATTACATTGATACATTATTACATTAATGACCAGGTCTTTATGAATGTTTTTTAACCTGACAAGAAAATGCCAAGGCAATAAATAGGCATTGAAATATTTTCAGCTGTGAAAGTTAAAAATACTCACTGCAAAACAATCATATGAAATCTTTCAACTATAGTTAAAGAAAAGATTTTACTGGAAAACTGACATACTAGCAATACATTTTCTTTAAATTTCAAATGAGGCACAATTAGCCCTTCTTAAGGGATCTGAATTTTTTGGAATCAAGTTCTGATTAAGAAGATGACCTCAATTTTTCTGATTCTAGTGACTGTTACTAAAATTCTCAGCCCTGACATTGGCTTGCTCCCTTTGGTGCCTAAACAAATGCATTTTTTCTGTGATATAACCACAAAAAAGTAGAAACTTGACTAGAAATTAGCTTAGGGCACAGGCCTCTAAGTCTTTCAAATCCTCAACTGCATGTAATTCAAACGTCAAAAGTTAACATGTTAAACAAATGGAAGGATTAGGCAGAAAGAGCACAGGAATTTTTAAGATAAAAATTGAAAGAAAAATGACAAAGTACCAGAGATTTGAGGGTCTGAATACTTTTTAGGTTGTTGAAGAAACATCCAAAAACCAAGCCAGAAAACAGCACAGCATATGAAAAGAGGCTATGAATTGGGCATGCTCAATAATATCTAATGGTTAGGAAGTTTTAAAAATTGATTCTTTTATACAGAAACTTAACAGCAACAGCTAAATATCTCAGTGCTATTTGGTGAGTAGAGTAGGTAAATGTTCTCTATGCAAAAATTGGAAAGCTATTCAAGGATCCAGGAAAAGCTGAGGAAAAATTTGGACTGCACTATATGAATTTTCATACACCACAATATACATACAGGCTACATAAAGCTTTTTTCTATTTCTGCTGAAAATTTTTACATCTGTAAAGACTCTGATATCTTGGGAAGCATATAGGTAATCACATAGATAGCATGGGACAACAATGCTAAAAATAATTTCCTTTTACTAACATTTCCAGCACATTTCTGTCAGATTTCATAAGCTAATCATCAACATTTTTCCACCTTTGCACCTAAAAATTTGGTTCTGATCCAGCAACAAGGGATTAAATAGCATTGCACTTACAAACAGGCCTAGTAAAATTTTTCTTTCCCTGGAACAATTCTTTACTGAAAATGTTAATTCACAGGTATGTTTGACGGGTGTATTTAAAAACTTTCCATGTGATGTTACCAATACGTTTCCTTTTCCTATGCTAAGTTTCTTGGAGCATTGCTTTTTATTTTATTTTTTCAATGTTTAAGTGCTAGGAATTGAAGTGATGACTAGTTTTGCCTGCTAGGACAACTCTGGGGAATGGCCAGCCCTTCAATCTGCTTTTTGCTGAATAGTTGATGACAGCATTTAACAAGTAGAACTGTACGGCACACTCGGCAGAGACAAATGGGTCAAACTGACCTGTGTAGGACTGTCTGCACTGAGCCCTAGCTGACATTTCTTGCATTAGCTAAATCTTATACTCACGATATATTTTTCTTCAAGGCCAAGGTTCATTCAATTTTAAAAGTAATAGTGCTTAAAGATATTTAGCTATGACAGCTGTTCCAGATTACAAAGTAAATGGACTCGGACAATCTCAGCTAGCATCCAGTGAGAAATGGCATACCTGAAAAAACCTCAACTTTTTCAGATTCATCGTAAGAATCACAGAAAATAGGGTTGGAAGGGATCTCAGGAGGTCATATAGCCTCTGTGCCTTCATCTGCTCCCCTCTTCCCCAAAGTGGGATCATTTATACCTAAACCACTCCTGACAGATGCTTCTCTAATTTGTTCTTAGAAGCCTCCAGTAACAGAGGTTCCAGTCTAAGTATCTATTCCAGCACTTAATTATTTTCCAGTCAGAAAGTTTTCCTTTTTTCCAGTGCCTACCTAACCCCTGCTTGCTGAAATATTAATCAATTATTTCTTGCCCCATTCCCAATGGACATGGACAAGTTCATTCCCATCTTCTCTGCACCAGCTTTCTGAAGACTGTCATCATCTCCACTCTCAGTTTCTCTCTTCTCAACTAACAAATATAATATTTTTAGTCCTTAGTTTTCAGAAGAGGCCCATCTCTCTTCTGTATTACTGACATATCATGCAAAGCCAAGGGGAGGAGAACAGTTTACAGCTAGAAGTTTCAATTGTCCATTGATCCCATCTTCTCTTGAAGGATGACAGCATACAAATAAGTCCCAAAATGATGTGGCCAAGTCACTTGCTCCCACAGCTCTTCTGTTTGGCATATGATGCAGTTCCAACCTACTTGTATTCTTTGAGAGTTATATGTGGCTCAGGACTGATCACCCTAAATATAAGCCATGAGATTTTTTCTTCCATCACTCTTGTTCCCCTGGACTTTCTCTAAATTTGTCACACCATTTTTGAATTGTGCTGTCCAAGGCATTCTCCAGTTGAAGCCTTATCAGAAGAACTGGCCGGAGTAGAAATATTACTTTTACATACAACGTTCCTGTTTATGCATCCAAGTATGCTTTCAAAGCCACATACCTTTGTGAGCACATATCCTGTTAGTGATCTACTACAATTCCTAGCGTCTTTTCTTAAGAATGACTGCCTATCCAATCACCACCACCTCATATTTACACCTTACACGTAATGCTTTAAACTTGTTCCAACTTTTCTCAGAACATTTCAACAAATTGTTAACAATATCTGAAAACTAATCATGCCTTCCAAAGGCTTACATCCTCCTCCCATTCTTATGCTTTTACAAATTTAAGGTTTGGACGTGAAGAAGAACACATGGCTGAAAAATAGGGCATATACACAAGGCCTCGGCAAGAAAACACAAGTGCTTTCTACCTGCAGACTGAGTTGATTAGGGAGTATCTGAGAAATCAAGGAGCCTAGGTTAATATATCCTGCCTCTTAGCATATTTTGGCTGGTGGTTAACCCAGACTTCTGCTTCACACAGTGGTATGTTCCAGCCTAATGAAATATCCACAGTGCAATACCTTGTTCATTACAGCATCTGTAAATATCCAACTACAAAATAAAAAATATATGTTTGAAATTGTAATTACAGCAACTCCAGTTGGATATAAAAGCATAATCATTCCTTTCAAGATGACATAAATAAAAGAACATGCACAGTAACAGAACACTATACTTGATGGGTGCTTATCTCAAGGTATTTCACCATTACCAGTGCATGGTTTCACTGTAGGTATATTAAATAAAAAGATCAGTCTAACGCCAACTTGACTGTGTCAAACACTTCACTGAACAAAGTATTCAAGTAATATACAGCTTTCGTTCAAATTGCATCTAAAGATATTTTTCAAAACTAAGCAGTTCAGTCACTAACTAAAGCTTGTAAGTGTGTTTGTGTGTGTGTGTGTGTGTGTGTGTGTGTGTGTATAAGGTGGTTTTTTTGTTTTACCTTTGTACAGCATTTATCACAATAGGCCCCCCAGTCCATCCGCTAATATTGTCCTATAATAATAAACCACAACAATTTTGCTAAATTTTTCATTAACAAAGAGAGCACTAGAAGACTTTTTTGGGGCATAAAAGAGAGGTAAACAAAGAAACACATTATATAAGACTATGCCTGGAATATTGCAAACAATTCTTTTAACACCTGCACATAACATAAACCCAAATTAAGCAGTGTTATGGAATGACTGCTAGAAAGATGAGGAGACTAGACAGTCTACTGTATCAGAAACAGCTTGTTTAGCCTACAAAAATGAAGATTGAAAGTTTCCACACATTTGAGAAATAAACAGGAAGAATGAAAAAGACTGTATAAGCTAGAAGATAAATTGATAAAACTAAATAGGAATGTATTTAGTCTGGAAATGGGAATATGACTTCTAATCATCAAAAGAATGAAGTTCTGCAAAGGCCTTCAAATCTGAGATGGAGCAAGATTATTTTAAGTAAGGAATTGTATGAAATGGCAGCCTACAACAAGTCCTATTTCCTGCGTTCTTAGCACAAGGGAAGATTAAAACTCAGAGAACATTTTTCAGCTATGATGTTTGATAATGACAAGTTTGCAAGGAATGAAGCAAAGAGAGAGGAAATAGGGAAAGAAATAAAAATTAAGTTGGGGGAAGTCCCTAATTACCAAGAGTACTATTATCACAACGTAATACTGCATCAGGAAAACATTTTCCCTTAACCATATCAATCAGAAGCTTATATAAGTCATTGAAAAAGATTAGCGAGAGGTCATGATCATGCAAAAGTTCTGCAACATCATCAGTAATGGGTATGAGGGAACAAATGAACTTGGTAAACCTGGGTAAAGGAGGATCGCTACTTGATTTGTTCAGTCTAATTTAAGAAATACATTTAATGGAGTTGTTTAGTTGAAGAAAACCATTAAAAAATCTGAGAAGTACTGCGGCAGTAACCCTAACAGAGACTACATTGGGGTCTGTACTACGTGTAAGCCTTGCCAACACTGTTTTAAATCATAGACTGCTGTTAGATGACAAAAGAACGTTTTCCTAACTGCACTTTGCCAGAAGATTGTGAACGGTGCTTTTGTACATGGTCTTCACTATGTATATTCATGCCTCTAGTCATCTTGAAATTTGATTACTTTAATGTGCTCTACACATGCAATTTCACATTGAGATGAAGCCTTTCTATAAACTCATTAAAGAAAAATTGGGCATGAAAATTTTTAGCCTTTTAAAATTTGTGAAGTGCCTAGAGTTTTCAACCAATTCTAAAGACTAAATAATAGAATTACCCGTTTCCAAAATAATGATTTTTCAGTGGCTCTCTCCTTACTGGTCATTATCTAAACCAATATTAAATTACTGGTATAAACAGTACCAACTGGATATTATTGTAAAACTTTATTTGGTTATTTACATGATATATAAATCTAAGGACACATTTTGGACACATGTACCCCCTCCCCCCAAAATATATATTATCTAGAGAGAAGGAGTCCACTTTCAAAAACTTTTGCTTATAGTGTTACATCTACTCTAAATCCAAAGGCAATCATCAAAGGTTGATAACATTTATAAGTATATAAGCAGTTTTAGAAATATATAAGCTGTTTTAGAAATGTATTGTTAATGGCACTACTATCATCTCAGTTTTACTGTTGTACAAAGACAGGAATCTCCTATGTACTAGATGTATAAGTACCCAACCACTTTGCAGAGAAAATTTGGGTGCACAACTTCAAACACATTTTAAACGTCTGTAAAACTATTGAGGATGCTGCATTTTCTTATACAGACTCTTTATGTGACAAGCGTAAATACCTTGCCCATACACTGAGAATTCGTAACAGCAGTGCCACAAAGTCTGCAGCAAGACAGCATCCAAAAAGATTCTGTGAAACCCCACAGGAGCCTACAAACGTCTACAAGCCATGCTGTGGGGATCTGACATGTTTCAGCTGAAGGCAGCTGAAGGCACTGTATCTCTGGAGTGATCTTTTTGTCAAGAGCGTTGGGAATGAACTGTAAAAGCACAACAATTGGGGCTGGAATAATGTAAAGAAGAAATAGCAACTATTGATCCAAAGTAAGAACATGTAACATTTAAGAAGCTAAAGAGGAAATGATAAAGGACTGGAACATCCATCTTGAAAGATAAGAAAATTGATGATCAGAAGCAAAATACAGAGAATAAATGAACTGAAAAGTAAAGCAATACAATCTCAAAAAAATAGAAGAATATAAAAATTTAGTGAAAAGCTATGTCAATGGGAATGGTGAAATGTATTATTAATCAAAACATCATTGCATACTTTTATATTAGTGTCCACATATGACTGGCTGTGAATGACCAGTGGGGAGGCATAGTCACAACTCAAAGGAGTTTACTGTAGAATGATCGATAAAATCAGTAAAGATAGCAAAAATTTTTAATGGTAAGAAAACAATATGATAAAATATTGAATGACTGGATTTGCCTGTCACTTTCAGATGCTTTACAGTTTCAAGCAAAGCCAAAATTATTTCACTGCTTTTTCTCTCAATGGAGTTTCTTTCTATTGGAATATGTTCAGACAAAAGATCCTATGTTTCTTAGCTGTTACTCTTTTCATATAAAAATAAAAATCAACTGTTGCCACAAAGTCTCTTTGCCCATTATCTTCCCCCCCTTATGTTAGGTTTATGAATAAAAATATGTGAAATGAAATTTCCAACAGGCATTAAAATATCAGGTGATTAGGTGAAACATTTTTGATGAACAAGGATATCCAGAAATGCTGCAATTGCTACTAACTTTGTCAGCTCAATTACATGCTTCTCACCTATTTAATAATGCTTGTTACATCCATGTTAATTGATGTACTTCCAGACTTTATTTTCTTATACTCTATGTCAAGCCTTGTACAATGAATGAGAGACTTGGATCACTGCAGCCTCCTAGAACTGAACAAGCCTCCAGGGTAAATGCAAAGAGATCATGAAATGGGACAATGCAATGATAACAAAAANAAAAAAAAAGAAGGAAAGACAGGGGATTGGAACATTATGAAGTTAAAGAAACAAGGGAATGAAAGGGATTAAAACTGGAATGATAGATAACCTACTGTAAGTGGTGTGAAAGCTTAACAGTGGGGGACTGGAATAATCAGATATGGGAACGACCTGACAATGGAATGCTTTCAAACTGAAGCACCTCAAAAGTAAATGATCTTAGAGCAGAATAATCACAGTTGCCTCTGGGAATAAAATTTAAAGATAAAAAAGTTTGAAAAAAATAACAAGTTTGATGATTATGCAGATAGAAGTGCAAAGAGAAATGATCCAGTCAGGGCAAGAGTGGGAAAGGTAAAGAAGTAGGGTTGGGAACGACAGCAGAATACAAAGGAAATGGGGATGGAAACCACACATGGTTGGAACTCGTCCTTTCACAGACAGAACTGAAGACGAAGGACTACACAGGAATTGTTCTTTTTTTTTCTAATTTATCTCAGATTCTCTCTTATTCTTGTTCATTTGGGCAAAATTTCTTCTTTCTCATAACAACCTGACACAACATTTTTTAGAAACAGCTTTAAACAGCTTAGGATATATACATGTCTTGACATGCAGCTTCAAACAATTCCAGTCTTCAAAACAGAGTACAGCATTATAGCAGCTCTAAACACAGAGAGTCATAAACGTGGCTGGTTATAGGAAAAAAGTGACTCTTTTAAGACTTGCTTCTGTTTTTCATTGTACTTTAAAAAAAGCATTTAATGATTAAAATTCTAGAAAACAGTATGAAATTCATTATCTCCAGGATTCTGGATTTGCTGTTAAGAACATTTTGTTAAGATTATTTTAATATATCCATTGGGACTACATTAGTGCTGTTGTCATCAGTCTTCATTCTCATGAAGTATGAACATGGAGAGTACACGATGACATTGTCCTTCCACAAAACCTCATCAGAAGAATATTTAACTTCCCCATCTGCTATGTGAACTCCTCCCACTCCTTACTAAATGAGCAGCCATGAGTTTTAACAGAACGGCATAACCACTCCATGATTCCCTATGTCAAGAATACAGTCCTCAAAGTTTTCTGCTGACTAATTTCTTCTTGTTTCCTCAATTGCTATGGACAGCTTTGCAGTTTAAAATTCTACTTTTTCTCCCCAAATTTATACAGTTAAGTAAAATGGAATTTCACATGATGAATTTGCCAAAATATGAACACGTGCACAACAGATGCATAAAGTGTTCTGGTAGCAAGCCACAGTGGTCCATGCCAGTTGCAAGAATCATTGCAGGGTGATCAATCTAGTACAAAAATACAGACAGAGGAGAAAAATAGTCGAACTTCACTTCCAGCCCTGTTATTTCCTTTTGCTGAGAGAACTATTGAACCTGTAACTGTTTCAACTATAATGGAGATAGGAGCTGACTTCATAATGATCCTTGTCATTCATTTACAAATTTAAACTTACTGGCTCTGATTGAACTGACTTTCAAATCCCTTCAAAACTCTCCAGGAGTATACGAGCCCTGACATACAGGTTAAAAAGAAGTTGTGTCGTTGCTAATGCATGCACTACCATTACCATCCCTGAATATTATTGCATGTCTTGTCCAATGTTATTACTGCTTCAGGGACTATGAAAGTTTTACACTTTTTCCAGTTTCCCATATCCATTAGGTTAATTAGGTTAACACAATTGTTCGGATGGACTTTTTTTACTTTACAAATCCACATTTATACCATAAAGATGTGTACTTTTTCTATCTGTGATTTAAACCAACGCTTTTTTACCTTGCATATATGCTGCTAGTGGTCATGGCTCCGCTACAGCAAGGGTAGCTTTTTATGCTACAGCTGTATACTTGAACGTAACTTTTTTTTCTGGTGGGCAATCATGTGATGACCAGGAGTTTTTTTTTTTGTTTTTTTTTAAAGTTAAGATGCCAAAATTGATGAGTTTACATGTCTGCTAACTAAGCAAACCAGTCTTTTGTGTTTACTTTTGATCCCATGGTAGCTGCATCAGTATGGGACTAATGGGACTTTCCTCTGGCCAGTCACCTTGGTTAGCAAGAAAAACTTGAAGAGTTCTCCATTCTTTGCAGTCTTTCTTAAATCTTTTTTTTTTTTTTTTTTTTGGCGGGGGGGTGGGGATCAGTAGTCACAGCTTGGCAGCAGAATAAGGCAAGAACAGTAGTATTCTTTGCATCAATATGTTGGTCCATTTACTTTCAGAAACAGTAGGGGCTACAAACTAATAATTTTTATGAAAGATAAGCAGCATCTAGTTTTGCATAAATAATGATATTTTAATATACAAAATGTCATAACCCTCTGCTGTCTGTGCTGCTATTAATCTGAAACTTGTAGCTTATCAGCTAAAACTTACAGTAATTCTGGAGAAGTATTCCAAGTTCAAAAAAGGAAGGAAGAAACAGTGTTAAGTGTTGATTTAAATGAAAAGATAATTGTTTGACACATTAGAGGAACGTGGAATTTTGTACAGAACATATGAACATGTGCCCACAGTGACACAGAACATATGCCCACAATGAGTAATGTATTTTCTCAGTGAAGATTTATGTCAGGGGAGCACTTATGGTCCACAAGTAAACCTACCAGGAACTGGATTTGAAGACTAAACAAAGGCAGAACTTGGATTTACTATTGTTGAAACAGAGAAGGTAAATCTAGGATTTGGGATCCCACTAGTGGAATGCTTCAAGACCACTGATTTATCATTTTTCATCAGATTGGAAATGGAACCTGGGAAGGCAGCAGAAAATTTCAGATGCCATATGTAATTATTAGCATATTAAATTTCTTAACTAACAGGTCATGGTTATACTGATCACCTAAAACTTACCTCAGTATTTTCAACAGAGACCACTATGTATTTGCTACGTCTAAGAAGAATAAGAAATGCAGCAGATTATATATCATTACCCAAGCAAAAGTGGAAAGCTTTTAAAGTGCCAATGCCGTAAATACACTGACTGAGATTCACTTCACTTAATACCCATTTAAATGTTGGACATTTAGTTGAAGTTGTATACCTGCTGCATCTCTCTAGTCAATGAACAGAGACTGTTTCTTAAGCGGGCTGATTTACCCACCTACATTAGATAACCTGTCTACAGATTGGATAAGCTGATCACTATAACTGTTCTCATTACTGTTTCTGAAAACCAAGTGCGAAGAACCAGGTTCAAATCCAAATGTGAAATAATTTCCCCACTTTCTGACACTCAATATGAAGTATTGCAACAACAGACATTTCTTTGATAATGTTCTCATGCTCAAAGCAAAGAAATATTGACTACTGAACATGCACTTGCAATTTTTATAATCTGACAAATTTATGCTACTAAAAAAGTTAATATGAATGTACCATCATCATATATTTATCTGATAAAACTATACACCATACACTTCTAACAAAAATGTGCCTGAGATGCCTGGCCACTGGGACTGTTTTCCTGTTTTCCCGCTGATGGTCTAATACCAAACATATAAATATTTGGGTAAGCTCGATCTAGAACCCAAATCCAGCCCCTACCTGACTGAATGCTCTGCTTTCTAAATTGTACACATCCTCTTGCCTGTTCCCCTCACACCTTGCCTCTGTCATTGCTGGCTGCTTTCCAGCTTCAAGATGACAGACAGTGTAACTGCTCAGCGTATTCACGGTATGGTGGCTAGTATACTTTCCTTGGATACAGGAGATGCAGGTTTAATCTCCTTGAAGATTAATAGACCCATCTACTTTATAGGCAAGTGCTCTAATTATCATCATGAAGAACACTTGTCTAGGGGAGAAGCACCCAGACTTCCTGGGTGAACTTTCTGCAGGAGATGCAAGTAAGCAGATGGTAGCAGTAAAATAGAAATTATTTCTAGTTTACCAACTATTCTGTATTAAAAAAAATCAGGATTACATAATTTGTGTCAGAAATGTGAAATTTAAATTTCATTTCTCTTCATTTTTTGCTACAATCCTTATTTACTTCACTTCTGTCATGCTTTCCCTATGCTGTTCTTTTCTCTTTTTTTTTAGCTAATGCTCTTGCACCAATCAAAAACAAAGTGCACTTGTATGGACATGGAGGCAAGGAAGAGGCCCCCTCTCTTCCTTTGTCCTCTGCCTCCTGCACAACCCTCTCACTTTGCTGACTTTTCAGACTTCCTTGTAGACTGCATTCCCTTTTTCATACTCTCTGTTCCCTCAGTGAGCAAAAGGCAAAAACTTCCCAAGTGAGCAGATCTCTAGTCATAGCCTATAGCTTTGGGCTGACAGTTCATGGTCTGATAGCAGCCCAGTAATATGACACTAAATTAGGTGCAAAATATGAAAGAGCATAGCCCCTTTCTCCAGTGGGATCTCAGTACATTTGCATTCTGTTGCTTCAGTCTATCAGGTACTAAGCAACTTGTAGTCATAAGTTTCAAAAGAGTCACCACAGCAAGTCCTGAAACTGCCAATTTTTGACAAACGACTAACTATGTGCATATCCTATAAATGAGAGAGGAAGACTGAATACTGAGTTGAGATGTAACTCAAATCATTTGCCTTTTTTATAGACAAGAATTGCTACAATATGCAATTTCTTAGCCATAAACATAACTATACAATGCAGCCATATCTACATAATCATATGCATAGATATCTCAGTTTATCCAGCAGTATGTCAGACAGCGCACAGTATATGTAAACATATCTGCCAAACAGTTACAAAACAACTTTAATAGCAAGTGTCATTCTTTTCTGTAAAGTAGCTGTTTTTAACACACATGATCTAACTCTTGTTTGCTCTTTAAAGTTTTATTGTCTTGGCATTTTATACAGGAAGAGAGCATTAGCATACTCAGGAGAACTGCTAAAAGTAAAAGGCCTCAAGCTACCCACTGCATGGTTGATAGCATAAAGCATGGGATATAAAAACTTTTGTCTGATTGCTCACTTTACTTGTTTTAGAGTAGTGTTACTCTCAAGAGCATATATTCATGTTCTTTCTACTTCAAGTTTTATTACTTCTTTTGTATTATTTAATACATCTAAAGACACTTCCAAAAGACAAATTTTTCCATTTTGAAAAAGTAATGGTTTGGAACCTGATAAAATACATTAATGTTCACAGTGTATTATTTTCAAAGGAAAACAGAATAAATGTATAATAAAACAATTAAATGAATGACAATAAACATTTCTATATGATCATGAATATATGAACATGCCAAACAAATGAAAAACTTGGTAAAATATTTCTCCAAAAAAGGTCAGATAGAAATGGATTCTCCAGACACCAGAACAGAAGTAAAAACAGAGTTTGCTCTCATTTACTATTATTCCTAAATATCCCACTCTAGAAATTAAAATGAACATTAAAAATGTGAAAGAGAAAATTGAATAAAAAAGGCAAATCGGATCAGCTATGTTAAATACAGAAAAAAACCTGAGAATTGTATATATACATTAAAAATCATCCTACAGTAAACATAAATCTAAGCCTGCTTAGATATCACACTGCTAATTATTATATAAATAACCTGGGAAACAATACCTCCAAGATACATGTTTTACTATTTACTAAACAAGAAACTGCCACATTTGACACCACTGATTAAGGCCAGGCATTTCTAAAGCTTCAGACACATTTCTGAAATCCACAATACATCAATTTTTAATACTTCCACTCTCTCAGCTCCATTAAAAAGATGGTAGGGGAAAGATTTTAGAGTAATTAATGATATAGTTAGCTGCTAAATATTAATAGAAATCGTAGTCTTGCATAAAATATAACATATAAACCTTGCCAATACAGATGCACCAGTAATTAAAGTTGAATACGTAATTACACTGATTTATAAGACAGGCAAAAAAGTTACACTTTACTGGCTTCTATGTAAACTGTGGGCAACAGTTAAACTTTGCATTTTATGGTTTATATAAATGGGCAATATCTCCACTACAGTTCATAAATGGTTTAGAGACTCATAGTTAAGATTGCAACTAATTCCAACATGAACCTTCTGACTACATGTTACATACCAAGCTGTGGAAATGATGGAAATAACCACACAGAGAGAGATCAAGCCTCCTGTTACATCCAGTGCTTGTAAGCAAATTGAAGAGATTAAAAAAAAAAACAACTTATACCAAAGGACCTCAAAGGATGGTAACTACACAGTAAGTAAAGAAGCAGGCACCAACATCTATTTAAATGTTTGGTTTCAAACACATAGTCCCAGATGTTTCACTTACCTATGTTTCAAAGCAGTTTTGAGTAATATTGTGTCTTAGAGAAAGGCATTTTTTTCTTGAAAGTATGCTAACTGCACTTACATGTGAGGCTGAGGAGAGCAGCCCGGACTGCTATTTCCATTACTGTCAATGTGATCCAGCGAACCATTGAGATCTTCATGGACTGCCTGCAGTAAGCCACTGGATGCGTTATTTATCAATCCTGGGTTACTAAGCAATGGTAAACTACTCTCTGCCAGTGCAGCCTAGCAAAATGAAAAGTAAAAACAAAATTCTCAGTCCATAAACATATAGGCCACTTTTATATGTTCACACACAACTTTGTGCATGTACATGCACAAAGCTGCTCATTTTGGATAGCTGAAAAGGTGGTCAGAAGGTTTTTGTAGCTTTTCCAGTTATTTTCACGTTCCAAATATAATAGCATCTCTGTTTTGGGTTTACTGTTTCTCTTACGTGAGTTTCATTATTTTCCATTATAAACTATGTTACAGTATTCCTAGCACTTTCTAGTTTTACATCATTTCTTGACTTTGAATTACATTTAACCCCTATGCCCTTCCACACAACGTATGGCTCCTTTATAATGCAGGCAGCTGCTATACTTTAAAAAATGACCAGAACTTAACTCAAAATAAAAAAGTCCTGACATTTGCCTCTTTTGCATAAAAATTATGTATTATAATTAAACTTTAAAGTTTTTGCCATGAGCACCATGTTCCCCAACACTATGATGTGAAATCATTTATGACAGCTTGGATAAATATTAATGCATATCCACATGCATTTGCAAAAGCTTCTATCAATCTAACATTTGCAGCAAAACTGAGTGTTCCAGATTTTGCCACAGGGTGTCCTTCTTGCTTCTTCACATCAAAAGTAGCATGAATAAGAACTAGTACTTGCAGTGCTAGGTAATACAACTTACTTGGATGATAAACCCAACTATTAAGAATGACCATAATGTCCACATAAACATAAATACAGGTAACTGTATACCATAATAGCACAGGAAATAAAACATGTCACATGTAAGAACATAATGAATATGTGCAAGGAAAGAGTAATTTAGTATTTTTACCTGCAAGCTTGCATTAAGAGCTGCTCCATAGCCTAAGCTGGTGGGTATGTTTTTCACTAACGTTGGGCTTCTGAAAATAAATGATTTTTCAAAGTTTAGAAAGCACGCAGAAATCCTGGCTGGCTCATTGGATTAATGCATTGGTTTTTCAGCTCAGAAGACCAGAGATTTAAAAGGAAAAATGAAATGAAGTTGGGGATGAAGGGGTTCAATCCACCAGAGCACAGTGATTTACTCATAGCACAAAAACAAATGCTTCGTAATTTGACCCACGTGGAATTTTGCTCTGCAGAGCAGCTCAGTCGCGAACCGGAAGGGCTCTAACCTTCCTGAATGAATTTGACAAAGATGGCTTCAAACTTTGGAGAACGCCTCCCCCAGTTACAATTGCCGGGTCATTTGTTTTTTTTTTTGTGTTCTGAACTAACACTGACACAAATTTGATTATATTATATACAACTACTCTAAGGTGCTGAATAATAAGATGTTACTCTTCGCTGCCGAGAAACCATGACCAAACATCAATGTAGAAATGAATAATTGTAAATAAACAACACAGCGGATCAATTAGTTTCCAGCAAGTTAAACACACGGCATTTAAAATAGTCTAGAAATACTATATGCTATACCACATAGAATTATATTTTCAATAAAATTAAAGGCCTAGGATGATGTCAGAGGTCAGTGGGGTGGCTGTTTACAAACAGATCCATTATAGAAACAGAATTCTTTCCTGCAAAGATAAACCTCCAGCTTTTCTCTGCACCTTTGGTATTCTGAATGGTTTTATCAAAACTAATTATATACTCTCAAGGAATAAAAAGCATCCACAGAACCAGTCATGGGATTAATCTGAAAGTAGGGCAGTAAGCAAGCCAAAGGTCCTCCTGTGAAGGCTTCTCATGAATACCACCCTCATCAAGAAGATATTTTTGAGGTCAGTACTGTAGGGTATGATACCTATATTCCAAAATGACCTTGAACAACTCCCTACTTCTGTCAACGGTTTACAGTAAAAACAAGCTCATTTAAAACTCTAACACATGGACAACATATGTACATAGGACTATTTTTAACATATGGTAGAAGAACTTATGGTAGATGGAATTAAAATGAAAAACATATGGTGAAATATACTGAAAAAACAAAACTATTATCGCTTTCCTCTGCAGCAAACTATATGGGAAAGTCAGGCAGGCAAGGAATGTACAGAAAATAACATTTACCACAAAAACGAAATAAATGTTAGCTCACTGAAGAGAATGCACCAGCATAGCTATTAGCTTGCTACGTATTGTCCACATAAGTGCTTGCTTTGTCTGTCAGGTTGTAGTACACAGAGGACTTGC
>NW_020451180.1:242872-247872 GCF_003343035.1 Apteryx rowi
ATCTGACTGCAGATTTAGCTACAGGACTGGGGCCGCATACAGCACTGTGGAGTCACTGTGAGTGGGTACTGACTTTTCAGTGCCCATATCATTCTGACTGACAGCACAGGAGATACATAACATTGCATTCTGGAAAGAAATTAAACAAAAACCAGTTTAAAGGTACTTAAATTTGTTGCCTAAAACAGCATTTGGGTTCATTTGTTTTATTAAAAACAGTAACAAAATTATATTTGTGTCTCTAGTAAATAATTTAAGACTTTTTCAAAGTTCTTAGATTCTTTTTACGTTTACATTTTACTACTACAGAGTCCACTGAACTTCAGGTCTTTCAAAGTGGGTTTCCTTTTAATACCTGTAAATCTATCACAAAAAGATATTCTCTCTAGTTTCAGTTTCAAGGCAATGATTTGGACACTTATAGGTGTACTTTGTTTAGTGTCACCTATGGTGTAGATTGGATAGATTTTGTAAAAGATAGCATTACTTTTAAAGAAACATACAATTTGACAAGCTATTGCATTTTACCTTCATTTTATTGCCATATTTTTCATCACACTCATTGTTTTCCAACTGTCACTAAATTGTTCATTTTCTTAGTCTGCTACATTCGTAGACCTATTTACTGTTTATAAAGCAATATGCACTTACAGGTTTTGGAGATGGCTTGGGCTCCGAGGGTCGCATGTGCAAGTGGGTCATCATTGCTTGAAGACGTTCACGCTCTTTAGAAAGCTGTTAAGAAAGAGTGAGATCAGAAGCATTTTAGAAATGACTGATACAGCTATTTTATTGCAGTGATACATCTTATCATTGAGCTTGTCTCAGTGTAATGATTCCTGCATATAAAAGTCTATGTCAGTAGAAACTTATCTGAGAGAAAATGCAACTTTGGGCATGGAAAAAAAAAAAAAAAACTTTTATAGCCTTTCATATGTTAAAAGGTCAGAGAAAACAAATAACACTTCATCTTTTTGTCAATAAGAGAATTGAGGTCACAGTTGCCTCGACAGTAACAAGTTACTAAGACCATAAATTAGAAGGCCCATAGTGTCTCTTTAAAGTCCTGTGGACACTGTTAGCAATGGACTAGTGCCAGCAGCTGTGAAGGGGTGAAGGGTCCTCAAAGCGCAGTGCCTGCTAGGATTGTCTATGCACTTCATCCTTTCCCACTGAGGTCCAGTTAGTGCCCCCTGCAATCTGCCATCATCAATCTAATTCAATAGAGTGACAGAGACCAGGCAGTGTGAAACACTGAACTCTGCCACCGAGTCGGCATCTACACTGCACTAGGTCTCATTACAACTGATGGACCTTACTTTACTATCAGTCAGACAAAGCAAAAAATGGCATAATTGGTCACACTGCAAGCTAAATCTTTAGTTGGACTGTTACACTTCGGCATAGCCTTTGTAAATTGTAAACAGTTCTTAAGAAACCCTTAAACTGGCTTTAAAAAACATTACATGTTACTAAATCCTGTCCTCTTTTCAACTGATACGATTTTCCTGTCGCATGCTGCATAAATCTTTGTATTTTAAGACTCAAGCAAATTATGAAATTTAAAACAGAAACAGGAAAAAGTGCTTGCAATACATATCTTGTTGCTAAAAATATCAGAATGTACAAGAAAACATACCACACAAATTATTTTTTTCAGAAGTTAGGTTGCAAGAAGAAATACTAGAAGTTGTATTCTAGTGACATTGACTTTGGATAACTACAAAAAGATTACTACATTAGCTGACTCAAGAATCACTTTGGTGTGTATCACTACCATTTTTTGGAAAGTTCTGTAATACTTCCTTGCATGGATTCAGCTCAAGAGTTATAACTACACCAGTAGACTGGGATTGGACTAGGCAAAACAACTTATAAGTAATTTAGAACAGTGAGAAACTACCTGTATTACTGTAGATTTTTTGGATATACTGGATATAATTTGGTCAGTGCATCTTTAATTAAACAACACTGGAGGCAGGAGAGGGGAAAAAGATTTCTTTTTAGGCTTTATATTGTATGTATGACACTTTAGAGACATGCTATTTGCCACGATGCAAATCCCTAAGAAAAAAATTAAGATAACATTAGCCTGTAAATCTTCTAAAAGAAACTAGAGCTTTGCCTGGGTTTAAAAAACTTTCACTTCAGGGGGATAAACGATATTATTGTACTTTCTCCTCATTGTTTTTGGTTTCCAGTATTAAAATGCAAAAGAACCAAACAGTTTCCTTTGGCTGAAAGAAGAATGAGGATTCTTATGTGCATTACAGTGGTGAGACAAGACGCTAAAAGGCAAGAAAGCTAAAAGTTGTTTATTCTTCCTTCTCTACCATGACACATATATAGCAAACAGGAAAAAAATCTGAGTCCCTGGCTGTGTCCCTTGGACTCTGCGCCTTTCCAAAGGGCGCAGGATGAAAAAATGCTCTCCTGTGGACACCCACATAGGCTTGGAGGAAACTGCACGGTGTAGGCACCCATCATGGTAGTTTTTGGGTGTTGGAGTTTATTCCAAACCAGTGATGGAGAACACACCCTGGCAAGGGTAGTGTCAATAACGAGAGGCCCCAAGGGTACTCAGTCCTTCTTTCTAAGCTGGACAGAGCATTCATATATATACACAGTGACCCCTAATGGTTAGAGTCAGAACAGGCTGAGTATAACGATCCTACTCCTCGACTAGACACTTTTAGTCGAAGTCCAGGGAAATGAGTAAGCCAGCAATGAGGAGGTGTCAAAAGGACTTCTGGGATGTGGGACACCAATTTCTCCCTTTGGATGGGGGACACTAGGTCAGCGCTCTCTTTGGAAAAATGGCTAGAGCCAGAACGGAGGATGCAGCTGGGGTGTTTTTCCAGATGCATTTGCTGCAGAAGCAGGAGGAGTGGGGACCCCTCTGAGTGCGTCTGAGGTTACACCTCCTACTTCCAGAAACATGCCCACCACCAGGCAGGGCGTCATTTTGGGTGGAGATACCCTCTGCAGTTCCCTTCTGCAGAATGGCATGGCCAAGGACCAGGTCAGCAGGGGAGGAAGGCAGAAGGATCCTGACTCAGCATTTCAAGAAGGGAAGACAGCTTGGATCCAGTCTCTGCTCCAGGGACTGCATTTTTCATTCATGATAAATGGCATCGGGGTCTTAGTTCAAGCAAAATGCAGGAGACAATGCTGATGTTAGATAATTATTGCATAATTTATAATGTGAGAAATCTTAAAGTAAAAAACACTTGTTCATGAGTATCAACAAATTTCATGCAAGAAACATACAGCTTTAAGCCAGAGTCATTAAGACAAGTGTTTTCAATTTAGTTTAAATTAATAGTAAATAAGTAATAGGATAATGCATCCATGTAACAAACCTGTATTTCTAACTGCTGAACCACTTGCATTTGCACCCGACACTGAGCAGTGCTTCTGTCATCCAATGCATGTTCATTGTTAAGGTGCCTAGTGAAGAAAGACAACACTAATAAGATAGTGTTAAGATGAGGATAATTTCTCTCCGAGTCCATTTTTCTCTCCTGTGCATATGGCTTCCATTAATTTCAATGGGAGTTATGTGAAAAGGTCTAGTTAGAGCACGTCGTAGATACAACAATGCAAAATAACAAAATTGATGTTATTTCATTTAGTTCTACAAACTGCTTCTCACTGATGACTGCCAGATGCCCAGTTCCTATCTCCCAGATCACATAAGCCATCTAAAAGCCAATGTAAGTGGTTATCAATATTTGGTAGCGTCACTGAGCTGACTTCCACTCCTTGTTGCTGGTGGAGATGAAGATAGTCACCATATAAACAATTCTTCAAAAGACAAATTGCTTTTAGGCTGCTTGAACTACTGAGAATTAATACAGACTTTGTTAAGATTTCTCCATCTGCTCTTCTTTAATCATTAAAACAAAAATAACAACAGACTGTCCTTTCTCCCCTCCCCCAAAACAAAGCCAGAAGCAGTAGGGGAACATCACTGATTTTCATTACAACCTCCAGCAGCAGCCCTTGATGATGATGAAGTAACCAGGCTCCACAAGCTGAGGGAGAGCGTGGAAGGCAAATGCACAACTACACACCTTGCACACACACAGCAAGACTCTGCGGAGGGATTCAGACTGTGCAATAATGCCAATTTTGCCAAACAAAATCACCCTCCGCAACAGGGAAGAGAACCACGGGGGTTGCTGTCCGTAACAAAACTACAGCCCAGACAGACCCAAATGACTGTGCCCCTAACGTTTCAATGGAGCACAGCTTTACAAAGTGCATCTACTAATGTTTTTTGAAGGAGAGTGATTTCAGCTCATTCTCTCCCTCTCTCTCAGGATCAAAGTGCCTTTTGGAGCTTTAATAGTGTATTTGCAGTTGTTCCACTGAAAAGAAAATTTAGGGAGCAGGCTAAAGAAGAAAGGGGAAGAAAGGAGTTTTGCCCTTGGATGTGGGTTTGCTGGCTACCTCCACTGTCAGCAAGAGGGTTAAGGTTTGTAGGGACTATGGTCACAGACAGTTAAAGAAACTGCACTATCTATACCATGGAAGAAAGGCATCTTCCCCCTTTTCTTTTTGGCAGAATATTTTGAGAATTATATAGCTGTTTGACCACTGGTCCTTAGGAAGAATTTGTTCTTCAGAAACAGTGAAAAATTAGACGGAACTATGTCTCACTTTTACTATAATTTGTATCACTAATTTAAATTTTGGAGTGACATCACTATTTTAGAATACAACAATAGGGTTTGCAGGTGAGCAAAATAAGTCAGGTTCTGCTGCTCTCGCAAGAGGCACGGCTGGAGAAAAGAGATAAGTAATTATGAGTGCTTTTGTTCATTGTTAATAAAACAATTTTTACATGAATTTGAAATCATTTAACAGTATAACTGTAACTTGCATGGTAGTTTATGCTAAGTTCAAACATCACCAAAGACACCACATTTCCTTTATACATTGTCAGAAAACTTGCAATTTATTTTCTTCAAAGGAACTGACCTCTCCCTGTTGAA